>NW_004949111.1:4541766-4551400 GCF_000317375.1 Microtus ochrogaster
AGGAAAAATATGAAATTAAAATGGATTATATATGATAGACGCTAAACAAATCCTGGCGATGTAATCTGAATTCTGTTTTAAAAGCCAGGAAATGTCTCAAGTGCACACCACTGCTCCAGAACTCACTGAGTAATGCCAAAGCTGGGAGGTAAACGAGTACTTAGAGAGAAATTTATTGTTTTATAAAAACTTCTCAAAAAATGATGAATGATCTGTAAACTAACTGTGATTTCAAATTAAAAGCACAGTAGAAGTATCTGTGGAGTAGGATGACATGCCTTCGGCCCTATGAGAACATGGGGCATAGTTAGAGCATATAATAGATTTAATTTTTTTATTGAGAAAAAAATTTCCGCCTCCTCCCACTCCTCCCGCCCTCCCCCCACTCCTTTCCCCCTCCCTTTCCAGTCCAAAGAGCAGTCAGGGTTCCCTGCCCTGTGGGAAGTCCAAGGTCCTCCAAAAATTTAAATTCTTAAAGCACTGTGAGAATTTCACAATGGGAGCTAATGAACAGCTAGCTATATAGTGTCATTCCTAAGGGTACATGAAGTCATACATAAAGAAACAAGATGTGATCACTGTTTTACACATGTAGGAATACTAGCAAATCCATCTAAATGTATGGTTTGTTGTAACAGTTCAAAAATATTTTATAATATCCCCGTTTTACAAGTCAAGGAAGAGCTACTATACTGTGGTCTTGAATTCTGTTACTATTAAAACTGAGATTAGATTAACATTAGATGTGGAAGTTTCTCTATCAGGACTTCCAAACCTCCAGAAATTTTGCTGACACTAAATTCTTAATTTCCATATGTAATTGGGGAATCTGGGCCACTAATTCTATGTTAACCTTACTCAGAACTATAGTTATTTAAAGGTATCATCCATACTTTCAGTCTACCCATTGACACAAAAGCAGTTATCAAGAGTAACTACCATACCTACTTAGACTCTATTCCTTAATTCAAGGTCAGTATTCTTCAGCTTCATGTCCTCCTCCTACCAGTCTGCTAGTATCCTTTCTTTTCTACTTATTTTTCTGTATTTCACACTACCCTGAACCATAAATTATTTTAATGATTTGGAAATGAATAAAAAGAACTGTAAATATAAACTCCCCCTGCCACTAAATGGATTTTGAGGAACAAGAATATAAAATGGAATCCAGGGAGTGAGAAATCTTAACTTGGATACCTCCCTTTCCTTGTCCATGCACATATATACAATGTTAGTAGTTGCTCAGAGACTGAGCCTGCATCCTTTCTCCCTCCTTTTTAATGAGCAATGTTTAGTGAATAATTTTAAGTATTATCAGGGAGCCCTATAAGAACTTCTTTTACTCCCAATTCCATTTCTATGTTTTTGTTTTTTATTTGTAGGAAAGTATGATACTGTATTTGTTCAAAGTATGTGTAAAATCAGAGAAAGTAGGCTACAAGTTTAGTAGTCACTATATTAATGGGCTAAATTAATCTGTGTAGACTGTGTTTCAGACAAATGAGGTTTCTGGATAACTAGATAGCTGAATTTCATATGTACATGATATTTTACTGCATTTTAATTTTGATGTGTACATAATATATCAAACCATACGTGCTATTATGTATAATATGCAGTTATATTTGTAAACAACAAAAATATTTAAATATGACATATTGTGAAAGATGCCACTAGATATACTAGTTCCCAGAATCAAGCTTACGAATTCATCATGCTTTTCCTCAATATTTTGTAAGCTTAGTTATATATAGTTTATAATGTAAGTATACATAATTCTTCTTATGCATTTTTAAATTGAAAAGCTGGAAACATTTTAAATGTTTATGAAATTCACCTTTTGGGAAATGGTGTTTTTCCAAAGAGTTTTTCCTCTGTTTTCTTCCCTTGTGATATTTGTGCTTACACATATTTCTGATCTCTTTTTTTTCATTTTTTTATTTTATTGAGAAAAGGAAAAAAAAAAGTTTCAGCCTCCTCCCAGCCTCCCACTTCCCTCCACCTCCTCCCAACCCTCTTCCCCTCCCCCCACTCCTCTCCCCCTCCCTCCCCAGTCCAAAGAGCAGTCAGGGTTCCCTGCCCTGTGGAAAGTCCAAGGTCCTCCCCCCTCCGTCCATGTCTAGGAAGGTGAACATCCAAACTGGCTAGGCTCCCACAAAGCCAGAACATTAAGTAGGATCAAAACCCCGTGCCATTGTCCTTAGCTTCTCATCAGCCCTCATTGTTCGCCATGTTCAGAGAGTTCGGTTTTATCCCATGCTTTTTCTTGTAGATCCTGCTACTCCTGTTCAAGGAAGTCAGAGTGACTTTCAAATTCCCACTATGTCATGTGAAGCAAAGGGGAACATCACAGTTTCTGTAATACTTTCTTTATTAAAAATAAACTCATAAAAGTAAGATAGTCGATGGGTAACTGGTTCAGGAGGTTCTAGTCACTTCATATGAGGTAATGAAAGAAGAATCCATTCGAGAGCAAGCAGATTTTTGCTACTTGCTGACAAGGTATCTTCCCCAAAGTTATTATTTTTGGACTTCAGTTTTTTCATCTATATAATTTAAAATGTAGCACCTACTAATATAACTAAAATATATAAAGAATAGTCATTGTAGAATCTAGTACATGCAATACTATAGCAAAATTAATGTTGTCTATACATTGTGTAAACACTGCAAATTGGATAATTTTTGAGGTTTTCAGATGCACATCATTAAAAACTTGCAAAAAATAAGTCTTACATCATTTATTGTGAGATTAGTTTATTTAATATTTTCATTTATTCATTTATTTTGTTTAATCCCTAAAAGATTATTGTGTTTTAGTAGTTTATCATATGGCATGAATTTTTTAATATAAAGTTGCATAATCACATTATGGAATGCAATATATTTATTGCATATTTTAAGAAGAACTATGATTCAGGGAAATTATACTAAGGTAATTATAATAAATTACTTATGTAGAAAATGTATTTTATAATTAAATTCTGAATGCCAACCTATTGTATTACCTTTATGCATTACTTTTTTCTGTTTTTAAAAGTAATATATTTATTGCATGAAACTTTTTAAGTACAAAAAAGTAAATGACTACTATAAATTAAGAATAAACCAAAGAATGGTATAATATAACCAAGTTACTACCTTTATAGAAAACTTCTCTTACAAATCAGTTAAAAGGGCAAATATCCCAATATGAAAATAGGTATATGTAATGCATGATAAAAATCTATCAAAATAATATAATAACCATTGAAATCCAATCAAAGCAACAATCATGTACCTTTTATCAGATTAGCAAGAACGACAGAAGATTTAAACTGGAGGTTTGAGGTAAAAAAATTTCATATTTTGGAAGGTACTTAGAAAATAATAGATTTTTGCTATTTCTTTTCTAGAATTGCATGACAAGGAACCACCAACACAAAGATTTATGCAAAATGAAGTATATAATAATGAATATTTCTAAAAATAATATAAATAGTAGTATGATATTAACCACATTATATATATATCCACCCAATAGATGTCATTAAGTCTGAAGATTATGAATTCACATTTGATTAATAATGAAATGACTATTTTCTAATGAGTTAAAGAGCTGACTTTAGTGTTCTTTCATTTTTTTGATATTATAAATAAATAATAAATGTGATTAACTATAAGTTTTGTCTATACCTGTGACTACATTTTAATGGTTATTAGCATATATGAATTATGCATAATAATGAATTGCATCATGGCATTTTCATGCATTTGTATACTGTATTTTGATCATCTTCACCTCCATTTCTCTACTCTTCACCTCCCACTCCTGATGATCCCCTTTCTCTTCTCAACCTAGTCACATTTCTCCTTCCAGTGTGTCTTTCTCTTTTTGTCTTTGTATCAGTATGTGATGACTCTGAGTTTCATATCAGGGTTGTTTACAGGGTTCTAGGGGAGGAATTGTTTACAGGAGCATGAGCTCATTACTGGAAGCTATGACACTGAAGAAAACATGTATTTCCTTTACCACAGAAATTATTAATTTCCTATTCACAGGAATGGTTGGGGCATGGTGAGTCTTCCCCATGGCTATTATTATATCAACTATCAGCTATCTGCTGATAGATTGGGGAGTAAGGGATGAGCTCAATTAGGTTAAAAGGATAACCAACTACTCTTATCTCAGATATGAGTCCTGAGCTACAGGAAGAAATCCACTACCGATACTATAAACCTTGTGAAAATTTCGTGGTTGGGAAGGTCATCAGCCCTAGTGGGGAAGCTACTGCTACTGTTTTGCAAAACGGACACTATGTGCCATTAAATTGCCATCTAAATAACTGTGTTTGGGAGGCTGGGAGGAGGCGGAAAATTTTTTTTTCTTTCTTAATAAAAATAAATAAATAAAAAAAAATAACTGTGTTTATACTCAAATTAGTGTCCCTATCATCTTTGGTCAGAGAAGTTCCTTCTTGCTGTGGGAAGTACTAATTGCAGAGACTTATAACTGGTCAAACTGTAATTATGTTTTAAAGATATATTTTTGGCAATGTATTTAATAGGCCATAGGATATAAATACATTTAGAATTCTTCAATATTTTTGCAATTCTTGGGACATATTAATTTGATGGATCATATGGCAGAGAGAAATATGTTCTTACTGATGTTCTCATGTATTTATTGAGTAAGTACTTAATCATGTTTGCTGTTAGACTTTTGTTACGTTGTCTTTTATTGGATCTTTTCCTTTCGCCCATGTATAAGCTCTGTTTCTATGACAAGAATATAATTTATTACATGGAAATGGATTTTCTAAGTTCATTGTTACCTTTTATTATATTGCCATTGTTTTTTTTTTTCTTTTATCCTTTCAGACGTGGGTTGGCAATAAGCGAAGAAAAATGAGTAGTAAGAACTCTGAATTAGGAACAGCAGGAACTGTTTCTGGTACCTCATTGGCAGCTCCAGACATTACAGTCAGAAATGTGGTTAATATTGCCCGGCCTTCAAGCCAGCAATCTTCTTGGACTTCTACCAATAATGATGTCATTTTAACTGGTATATACAGTCCAGCAAGCTCATCAAGTAAGCAAGGGACAACAAAGAATGCAAATACACAAATTACAGAAGCACATAAAATTCCTCTTCAGAAACAAGCCAGTAAAAATGACACTGAATTTCAATTGCACATTCCTGTTCAAAGACAAGTAGCACACTGTAAAAATGCTTCTGTGCTCCTAGGGGAAAAGACAATTATTTTGTCAAGACAGACAAGCGTACTAAATGCTGGAAACTCGGTGTACAACCACACAAAGAAAAACTATGGAAGCTCTCCGGTGCAAGCTTCTGAAATGACAGTACCTCAAAAGCCATCTGTGTGCCACCGACCTTGCAAAATTGAACCAGTTGGCATTCAAAGGTCAAATAAACCTGAACATGCAGGTCTGGCATCACATAACTTATGTGGGCAAAAGCCAACTGTTAGAGACCCTTACTGTAGAACACAAAACTTGGAAATTCGTGAAGTGTTTTCATTGGCAGTCAGTGATTACCCTCAGAGAATTCTGGGAGGAAATACCACACAGAAGCCTGGTTCAGCAGAAGGAACTTGTTTGTCCATTGCGATGGAGACTGGTGATGCAGAGGATGAGTATGCTAGAGAAGAAGAGCTGGCATCAATGGGAGCACAGATAACAAGCTACTCAAGGTTTTATGAAAGTGGCAATTCTCTTCGAGCTGAGAACCAAAGTACAAGTTTGCCCGGACCAGGAAGAAACCTGCCAAATTCACAAATGGTGAATATTAGAGATTTGTCAGACAATGTACTATATCAAAATAGAGACTACCATTTGACACCACGGACCTCATTGCATACAGCACCTAGTACTATGTACAGTAATACTAATCCATCCCGGAGTAATTTTTCTCCACATTTTGTATCATCAAACCAATTGAGGTTATCACAAAACCAAAATAACTACCAGGTAAGGTATTAAGTTGTTTTATGAAGATTTTTAAAGGCATGCTTGATTGAAAACAATGTTTGTGTACAGTTAGATCATAGCCTAGGTCACAACTCATATTTTTAAGCAATTTGAGATTTTATTTGAAAATGGTGGATTGTTTTCAATACCTTTAAGAATACTGTGCATATCAAGTTTTAAAATGGTGAAGTCTTTAAAAATATATATAAGAAATATAGTCATTTAATAGCATCTTACTGCTGACATAAAAAAATTTTTGTTCAAGAAATGGCACCTTTATATAAAGTGTAGCATTTCGCACATCTAAAATAAAATTAAATTGGTTATGTACCCAGTTGCCTTCCTTGAATACATAGGCAAGCGAGTCAATCAGCCCTTTAGATGTCAATGGCTGAGAACTTAGAGTTTGTGGCAGTTTAGCCAACTGATTTGTCTAAAGGTGGATGCCTAATTCAAATGCTAAGTTGACCATTAATCAAATAATCTTTTTTATGACACTTATTTGGAAAGCTATATCCAGAGTAAGTCTTTAGTAAGCTTTAGACCTGGAAACAAAACAGTATTATTTCTTTACTGTTTTACATATTCAATTGTTTAGGTATGTTTCAGATAATCTCTTTAACTGTGAAGTATAAGTCTACCTCAGAAGCTTTTTCTTAAGATCTTCTGCCTTAAAAAATATGATTTTGAGAATTTAAATAAGAGGGCGTGGATGCTTGTTATTTTTCCTTGCTACTAGCCATACATCCTTAGCTCTTCAACCACAATATTGAAGGAAAGATGCTCCCAGGATGTTCCAAATTTAAGACACCATTTTCTCCTAAGCCTCTCTACCTTATGGTTTTATAATTCAAACTGGAAAGCAATAGCTGACTGTAGTGGAATAAGTTCCTAAGCACCACAAGCTCCTGGTCATCCTAATTTACATACAACTTCCAACCCAGCCAGAGCTACATAGTGAGGCCCATCTCAAAGTAAAAACAATAGAGACAACGAGAGTGGGGGAAGGAAAAAAAAAACAATGACATAGACCTGAAAGCACCCTTCCTAGCGTATGCCCCTAACAAAGAGGAAGTTGATGATTAGGAGTTACTTCATTTTTCTATTTGTTCTTTACCAAAATGCGTATTTAATATAATGTTGAATTATATCATTAATATCCTCATCACCTTATGCATTGTTATTATTTTTACTCTTTTGGTGTTTTATTTAATTATTTATTGAATGATTGATTTACCATAAGGACTTGATACACAGCTGTGCTTGGTCTGATCTGGACTAAAACTTGTTATCCTCTTACTTCTGCCTTCTGAGTGTTGCAATTATAGGCATATGTCACCATTTCCTGACAGTGTTATTAATTCTAATAATAATAATGTTTACCATTTGCTGAAGAAGATCCAAATGTCTCAGGCTAATCTGGGCTACATAATTAGGTCCTATCTTAAATGTAAACTAATGTATATTAAATGTAAATACCCTGGTTCTCTTTTGCTTATTGTAGAGAGTATATTTTTTCATGCCTTTAATTGCAGAATATGGGTGTTCTTGAATCTAAAATGAGTATTTTGTAGCCAAAGGATTATTGAATCTTGTTTTTGTTTTCTCTATTCAGCCATTCTATATTTGACTAGAGAATAAAATCCATTTACATTTAAAGTAATTATTGACAGGTAAGGACTTACTATTCTTATTTGTTAATTTGCAGTTCCTTTTTTTGTTTATTCCTGTTTGGATGTCTTAATTCATAATTTTAAATTGTTTTGTTAATGATATGTTTTTATTCCATTTTTGTCTTTTGTATAACTACCAAAAGGTTTTTTTTTTGCTTAATGATTATCATTAAGTCTGAATAAAATGTGAAAATTATTTTTTAAAGTTTAGGTTTTTTTCTAATAGGCCCACTACTTAGAGATTCTCTTGGAATATTTTGTTAGATTTATTTTCCTTCTCTGAATGGACACTAGTGTCCTGTTTCTTTTCATACACTACTTTTTATATTGATAATTTGGGGAGCAACAAACTTTTCTAGTTTTAGCATCCTGGCTTTATGGAGACATTCACTGGTCAGTCTAGCATAGTGTTTTCAGGTCTTTTAGTCCGTTCATAGGTTTCCACTGAGTACTTATGCATATTTAACAATTCCTCTGTTTTAGTAGCTATGTTAAAATATTTTAAGTTTTCTGAGCCTCACTCTAGCTTCTTGAGGAACCATTAGTTATTCTATTCTATTTCACAATTACTATTATCTTTCTCCACATTTCTGTGGATCATCATTCTCCATAAGATTTTCACAACTTTTGTCCATTGTTTTCCACCATTTCCTCTAGCCTGTGAGCTCACCTGCACCATGTTTGTCTCTCTAAACTTCCAATTCATAGATAAAGAGACCGATCCCTCAGATGGCCTGAGACACATTACAGTAACGAAAAATACAATCAGATTAAGTCTGCTTCTTGTTCACAGAAGAAAACTATGTATTGGGCCAAAACTGCCTTCAAGTCATGTCATGTCACACTAAAAATATTTGTCTAAAATGGCTCAATAAAATGCCATACATTTTATAACCACATTGACCAGGACAGTTTCTTAGTCATTTGCTTTGTTTCTGTAGGTTTTGACATGCTTTCAGAACTGCCACAATGCTGTTTTAGTCCTTTACCACTTGTTTTTCTTAATTCTTTGTTTTGACATAGAGACCCAATATTTAGTCTTTGCTGGCTTGGAACTGCCTATAAAGGCTTGTCTTCGTCTTGCAATCCTCCTGCCTCAGACTGCCAAGTTCTGGTTATGTATTCTCACTTCTATCCAACTAGTTATTTATTTAGTATCATCTTGACAGAACAAGTTTCTAGAAATTCTTAGTTTTTTTGTTGCTAACTTCAATCTATTATTGGTTTTCAAATTACAGAGATATTACATTAGACCACATAAGGTTAGTACAATGAACAGCTATGGTGTTTTTTAAAAAAATAAACAAACCATAGTTTGCTTCAACAGAGTTGTATGCAAAGATAATTTGTGGTAAAAGCACAAGTCCAGCCCTCCAAAAGCAGTAGTTTACTAACAACAATGAATCTTATATTTCTGCTTTGAGTTCTGATCTGTTACTAGTCATGATATAAAATTACTTCATTTCAGTTATAAAAATGTAAGGAAAACTTAGTATTAACATTTGACAACTATATTTTCTGAAATTAGTAATGATGTTTATGGTGATGTCTTGTTTGTACAAATAAAAGTGACCTGAAGATCAGAGGGCAGAATAGTTCACCATAGAGGTCTGGAGGTCTATAGAGGCAGACAGGAAGTGATGTTGCAAGGGGACAAACAAACAGGCCCTCCTTGCAACAAAGTGATAAGTTGGAAAGAGAAAGGAACTCAGTCTCTTGACTAGGAAGTTGAGTGGCTGTGGTTTTGTTCCCTCATCTCTCTGATCTCTCAACGTTTTCTCCAATATCTAACTCTAGGCTAATATTATTAAGACCTATTAGAACTCATGCTACATGTTGGTGCCATTTGTAGCTCGAGGTTTCTCTCCAGCCTGCCAGTTCCTGAATATTCACTCTGAGGCTTAATATTTCCAAACTGTTTGGCCAATGACTTTGTTTATTACTAACTAGCCTTTACATCTTTTTTTATTCTTTTTTTTATTGAGAAAAGG
>NW_004949111.1:4554614-4558444 GCF_000317375.1 Microtus ochrogaster
CCCTGACTCTGCTTTCTTTCTCCCTATCTTACTGCTTGGATTTCCCTCCTGGCTCTATTCTACCTGATTATTGGCCAAATCAACTTCATTGTTAACTTGTTAACCAACGGTAATAAAACTAATTCGCATGCAGAAGACCATCCCACATCAAATGTTTATATTTTTCTCAAATGTTATTTTATGTGAACAAATTTAGATAATATAGTCAAGTATTTTGGAGGTCTTATTTTCAGATTTATAATTGTATGCCACTTTGTGCCTTTGAATCAGAAAATGATATTTCCAGATACAAATGAATATCATTTTATTTATAAATTGGCACTATTTTGCAGCCAGTATCTTAAGAATTGCAAATAATATTAGTTTTTATGCAATATCTGAAGACTTTTTCTAATTTAATTTACGTATCTTAGAATTTCAATTTTCTTGTTCTTCATTTTTGTGACTTATACAATTTAATTACTAAAAATTATATAGAAATAAAGTCAAAATTAACTTACTTGTCAGTTGCAAGGATTTTGGTGGGGTCATAAACATTCCTAAATACCATTTTACTGTCACTTAATGAAAAAAAGTTGATATACCCAAAATGTGTTAGTTGCTTATCCCAAAATGCTAGTACCAAAAAGTGATTTGTCCAGCTAATCTACTTCTCAGAGCCTTGACAGAGACTTTATATGGAGAAGAGTGAAAAAATTTTATGTGTGCATCAGGACATCTTTTTTTTTTCTTGCTTCCAGTCAACCCAAGCTCAAAAAGACAAATATTTAGTACTTTTTCTGATGTGTGATCCCTAGCTTCTAGCTGTTAAATATGTGTAAGCAGGATGGCGTAAGTGTTAGTCAAATTTAGGAAGTTAGAAAGGACCCCATGAAACTTGGGAAAAGTAGGGATTTAAGGAAGGGGGTGAGGAAGATAATAAAATAAAATGGAAGAGGAAATGCTGGGAATGAGAGTATACAAGAGAAATGGGAGGGTAGGAAGAAAAGTAGTGGGTAGCAGAATAATCAACAAAAATTAAATATATATAAAATGTCATATGGAAACCTATTTTTAGTTAATTTAAAATACATATAAAATAAACGTTCTTTTTAACCAGAAGCAAGTTCCTCTTCTATTCCAATGTTCTTATTATGTAAAAGAGTCTTTTGCATATTATCATGTTTGTCTTTTTATTGTTTCAGAAAGTTATAACAAGTGAACAGTGAAGGTTGTAACCAATTCAATTAAATGAAAAATATTTATGACTTATCATATACCTAAGAGTATTCTCATGCTATGCACCTTATAATTAAAAAAAAACTATAACTCTGCCAATTAGCACTGTGATTGTCAAGCATTAATGCTCACCTAATAGCAGAACAATTGAAGGAAAACTAAAACATTGATTTATGAATTTCTTACAGTTGAGAGAGAGTTATTGCCTAATTGGTTCAGTTAATCAAATTGCATTTAATGAAAGGCTAATTAATGAAAATTCAATTTTCATAACTCACATAAAATTAAACATATTTCAGGGTGTAACTTCAGTATATTCATAAAATGATTTGAATTTTTTTTAAAGGGGTGTTTATTGTACTATTAGTAGTACTATGACGTTATATGTAGAATTCTTTATAGATGTCCTAGTTTCCTATTGCTTTAGACCATGACCAAAAGCACCTTGGAAAAGAAAGAATTTATTTGGCTTGCACTTCCACATCACAATCCATCACTAAGGATAGTCAAGACAGGAGTTCAAGCAAGGGCCTAGATGTAGAAACTGAAGCAGAGAGCATGGGGTGATGCTGCTTACTGGCTTGTTCTTTCTGACTTGTTCTTTCTTTCTTATATACCACAGTACCATGTTTCCATTGATGGCCTCACCCACAATGAGCTGGGCTCCCCTACATCAAATATTAATCAAGAAAAATGTCCTATAGATTTGCGTACAGACTTTCCTATAGGCTGATCTTATGGAGCATTTTCTTAATTGAGATTTCCTCTTCTCAGATGACTCTAGCTTGTGTCAAGTTGACAAAACTAACACAACTGACCCTTGTCAGCTTGACACAGAAAAAACACATCACTATTAGCCATAATCTTTTCTTTCTTGTCTCCAAAATGTCATAGTACTATTAATAGTACAATATAAAACATAGTATAACTTGTAAAGTTTCACAGTCTTCAAAAATAATCAACAATTTAAAAGCCAAGTTGTCTTTGAAAACTTAATGTCTTGGTAAAGTTTTGATGTTTCTAAAATATTCAAGTTGTTATAACTGTGGGTTCGTAAGAAAACAAGGAAACAAGCTAAATACTTTATTGCTCCAAGAAAGCACAAATATATAGTCACCATCAAAGCAACACAAAACCAGCATCCAGCAGTGTAGATCAAATCTTGTAACTGAATGTCCCACATCTAGACTTTATTCAAGATCTTCTGGGCGCCGCAGAACCTGGGCAGTTCACTTCTCTAGTTCTTCTAACCACAAGGCACACAGTTCATTTCATAGTTTCAGGTGGGCTCCATTCTAAATCTGCTGCTGACTTTGTTGGTCATCCCATATTACTGACTTTTCCAAACTGCCAGGGTCTCCATATGTTGCACCTTGACCAATGAAATCCCAGCCCCTTTTCAGGGACTCCAACCCTGTTACTTGGTTCCAAGCCTTGGCATTTCCCCGTGATCACTTCAATCCTGGGTATTCCTCTACAACTGAGGATTTACCTTCATGAATGGCCTCTCCTGACCATTCATAGTGTGCAGCCTCAGTGCTTTCGAGGACCACTTCATGACTTCAAAAAAAAGTACCATGTGAGAGATTCATACACATTACTAAGTTTGGCTGCCAATATGAGGTGCAATTTTGTCCCCTTCAGGACCACAGTTTCTGTGTGCAGAACCTGAGAGAACACTTTCTCAATTATTTTTTCCTCAGTGATTCTGGTATCTTATTAATCATAGTTATCGCTCAGCCAAAGCCAACAGCTCAATTGTCCCAGTGAAGCAAAGGTTTTATTGTAGTGGTGCTGGTCTCTTGTTAATCATAATTGATATTTCAGCCCCAGCTGAGCAAACATCATATATTTATAACTTAAAATATTACTTGAATGACCTGGATAAAGTCTGCAGGATTCTCAAAAACTTCCCTCTAAAACATATAACAAGCCAGGCTTCCATTCTCTGCATCTTTTTCAGCATTATCTTTCAAGTTACTATAGAACAGCTCATTAAGCTCTGAGTTGTCAATGGCTTTTTCCAGCCCAGCATCACAAAATATATCATAACCCTCCCAGAAATGACATGGTCAGGTCTGCCACAATAATACCCCATTAGAAAACAACATGACCAAAGCAACTTCGGAAGAAAAGGTTTATTTGACTTACACGTCCACATTACAATCCATCATTGAGGAAGTTTTGGCCAGGAACACAAGAAGCCTCAAGACAGGAACTGAAATAGAGACCATGAAGGGATATTGCGTACTAAATTGCTCTCCAATATTTGTTTTGTTATACAACTCAGGACCACTGGCCCAGGAGTGGCATTGCTCACGGTGAGCTGGGCCCTCCCATACCAACCATTAATCAAGTAAATGCTCCATAGTCTTTCACACAGGCTAATTTTTGTAGACATTTGCTCAATTGAACTTTCTTCTTTTCAGATGACTAGCCTGTGTCAAGCGGACAAAACACTAACGAACAAAATAACTAAATTACTTTTTGAATCAGGTTAATATTTAATGGAATTCCTGTGTGACATTTGTAGGATATAAATTCTCTGAAAGAAAATAATTTTAATTTTCAAAAGGCGATGAAAGGAGACAGAAACAGAGACCCACATTGGA
>NW_004949111.1:4558892-4592657 GCF_000317375.1 Microtus ochrogaster
GAAAAAAAATATATATTGATTTGTATCATCAGTTCAAAGTATAAGCATGATTTTACATGAAACATGTGAATTACTATGCACAACTACACACACACAATGTAATTCTAATTTACATCCAAGCAATTGCATTTTTTTCCAAATATATCCATGCTTAGTCATAAGACACAGACTTCCAGCAAAAGACATATCCTTATATTAAACTTATGATTCTTGGTTAGATTGAACGGGTTGGCCTGTCTAGGAAGTAGCTTTATGATGTTCATTAAACAAAGCCCATTGTCATCTCCCAAGCATTCAATTATTTTCTGTTCCATACATAATATCTGTCTTTTAATGTATTGATTTTTTGCATTTCTCTTTACCTTTCATACTTCTATCTTAGTCAAGTCTGTATTGCCTCTTGCACAAATATTTAGAAAAGTTTGTGTACTTCTTATACATGCTGAGACATATTAAACTTCCTAATCTTCAAAAATATAGTTCTGCCACATAACAGATGTACCAAAGACATTTCAATAGCTCCATATTTTCTATAGAATTAGATTGAAGTGTAGATGGCATTCCTTACTTCAACAAAGTGACTGACATTTCCTTGGACACAGCTATGCTGTTATGCCACAGTGGTAATACAATTCTTCTTTTCTTGGAATATCTCTTTCTAGTTCTATCAATATTCTACTCACTTTTTAAGATGCAGCTGAGATACCAATCCACAAGTGGGTGTAATTTTGCCATACTTTGAACTTGTACTGCTTTATTTATTGGACATCCATTATAACTCTTACTCTAGCTTTCTTTGTATTAAAATCTTTTATGTACCTTTCTTATCTCTTCCTTTCAAATCATAGTTCTTGCCCTCCAGGAAATTAGGTTTTTTACCTATCTTTTTATTTCCTGTAACAATCTCATATAGGAGAGATACCTGATAGACATTTGAACAGAATTTAAATTAGATACCTTGGAAAGTTATATCTACTTATTTCAATAATGTTCAATTTGTCAAAGAGTTTTTGAAGTCTTTTACAATTGTTTTAAGTACCTGTGGGATTCTTTTAAATGCTTTTAGTGATGACAAATCATCACTAAAATTTGATTTTGGAAAATAGAATTCATTCTGAGCCACATTTAGTGAATCGTATGAATGTTTAATCTAGGGTGTATTTTTTAGTTACAATAAAAGGTGTGTGAAGTAATGAGACAGAATCACTGGATGAGGCATGAACTGACATTTCCAAGTTTCCCAGATGCTTTCAACAATGACAACATTATTGCAATGAGTCTATAATACCCTAAATTTCCTACTTTAAAATATAGAGCACTCATTTGGCTGTGTAAGTTTTGAAATATATGTAAGATTCACCTTGACTCACTCCTTGTAAATTCCTTTCATAATTTTTAAAACCAAGCTGTTTATGTAAAACATTAAAACTTATTGTCCTCTTCACTTGAGTACTATGCTTTTTAGGTTCTAGTGAAAAAGAATCCAGCCTTCGATTTTGTACCAAACAAGACTCCCCAAAGTTATATAAATGTTTATTTATGGTATTCTTCAATTTTGTAAAACAAAACAAATCTAGCTACTCTGGCTAGCTGTTCTTTAGATTGTGCTAGAAATGTAAGGGAATAAAGAATATATTACAGTAGAGGTTAGTTGATTATAAAATTTTAGTTTTACCAAACTCTTTAGTAGTTGCTGTTTTACAATTCTGTTTTAGCCATATTTTTTGTAATAGCATACTTATTTTCTAGAAGTTCTGTGAAGCTTCTCTTGAATTATTCTCACTAATAGGACTATGTAAAGCGATAATTCGAAATAATTGAATTTTGCTATTTTATGGAGCACAGAATGTAATTATTTTAGTTGATTTACCCTACTTATTTTAAAATAAAAAGTCAATTATGAAACTCTGTCATGACCTTCAGCATTCAGCTAATCGCCATTTTATTGTACACTGAGTGAAAATATTTTACAATGAAGAAAAATACTTTTACTATGTGAAGCCAAATTCCCATCTCCTTTATACAGGGAATTGAAGCAAGTGTGTTCGTAACTATGACCATTACTCTGTTCCATTTGTAAAAGTTAAAATCTCTCAACATTTGGAGACAATATTGGCAAGTATTTGCCAAGATATGAAATAATTGTAGACTCTGGAAGATGTACCTATCTGTTCATGATTGCAACATTGCACAACTTCAACACTGAATACTGAACTGTGACTCAAAAAGAACAGATTCTGCTGGACACATTCTTATCTTGATAGTCTTGATGTGGTTGATGTGGCTTAAAAGTTCACCTTGCTACCTTTTACAGCCATATTTAATTTATACAGAAGTATTGTCCTTTAATTCAGTGGTCTTTTACAATCTACATTTTATCATTCTATGATAAAGGTGGATAAAGAGTGGAATGCATAACAAGATAGATAACTAGTGAGGACACAATTTAGAGAAACAGTGATTCAGTGATTTGCACTGAATCCCTAAGGTTTACATTAAGAAGTGACTATAACAATATTTATGTTAGCAACTGCTGAGTGTTCGAAGTAAGTACTTAATGTGTTTCATTTATAATATCATCTCTTGTTTGTGATGATGTGCTTTTTAAGAAGTTCCATTTTCCATTTAATCCATAAAGCATTACATTTTAAAGATAATTTTATTTTCCATACACTTTCATATCCTTTACAGGACCCAACAAACATTTATTTTGTAATTTCTAAGGGAATTTTATACCATTTTTAAATTTTTTTCTTTTTATTCAAGGAAAGGCCCTCTAAATTGGTAAGGAAAAATACCATTGATTTGGAGTATAATTTGAATACAGATCTATCTATTTATCTTCACAGCATGCACTGTGTTTTTTAGTGTTTATCAGCATTACAAGCAATGTGAATCCATACTTTACTAAGATTCCATTTGTTGTTTCCACAGATTTCAGGAACCCTTACTGTGCCTTGGATTACAGGGTGTTCTAGGAAAAGAGCAGTAAGTAACCTTTGCTTTCAAGCAGCAAATACATTGCCTCTCATATTCTTAGTGGAATGCCTTTGAAATGTTGGTGATTTTTTAAAGAACTTGTAAAACTTACCTTTGATAAAACTGAATTACCTCAGAAGAATGTATTTCCAGCTCATGCTATTTAATCTGCAAAGACAGCATAAATTAAAGTGCAGAAATCAATATACTGAGTATTCTGTGGCCAGGACTTCTGTTTAAAAACAAATTTATATCTTTATTTGCAAGTTTTTCATAATGCAGTTTATAACAAAGAAAAATCTAACAAAAATTAAAGAAAATGGATTTATAACTAAAGAAAACATTTAAAGCAACTCATAAAATCTCAGTTTCCTACTATTTAGTTGATCATACAGTTTAATCTTAAAGGATAATAAATATTACAAATATGCCTTACTGTTGTGTGAGGTTTCTGTCCTGCCTGGTCCCACAGTTGTTTAGCCCCAAAGAAATCACACAGAGGTCTATATTAATAATAAACTTATTGGCCCACTGGCTCAGGATTCTTATTAGCTCTTATAACTTATATTAGCCCATTATTCTTATCTGTGTTAGCCACATGGCTTGGTACCTTTTTCAGTAGGGTAATCACATCTTCCTTCTTCTGTGGTTGGGACAGGACTGGGGAGGAATGGGCTTCCTCCTTCCCAGAATTCTCCTGTTCTCCTTGACTCACCTCTATTTCTTGTCTGGTTTTCCTGCCTATACTTCCTGCCTGGTTACTGGCCAATTAGCATTTATTTAAAATATAATTGATAGAATACAGACCATGGTCACACACCACTTCCCCCTCTTTAAAAAACAAAAACAAAAACCCAAGAACATCCATAGTCCATTTTTGGGGAATGTGGGTGTAGTATTCCAGGCTACTTTCTGCTGGTTGGGGGTGCTGATAATCTTACGGGGACCTAAACAAAATTTAGAATTATGATCAAGTCCTGATCCTGTGAGGCTTGATCATTTCAGACAGTATCTTGAATCTGTTCTGGATGTAGAACTCTGACATCTGGGCCATCTGTTTCTACTGGAGATTTCTCAGGTAGTCTTTCTTGATCAAAGCTGATTTTTCTTAACTCAGAATGAATCCACAGCTTCTTATTTCCTGTGGAAACAAAAGCAAAATCTCTTCTCCAAAGTAACATACCTTTTGACTTCAATTTTGAAATCAAGGTATTTTCAAAATATCTATCTTGGATTAATTCAGCAGCATTTATAAGCAAATATCTTTTAGCAGTTGTTGCTCCTTCCTCAGCATTCAAATAATTCAAAGAGAGCATAATAACATACAGTATTAAGATTCTCTGTGTAATTTTCATCTTTACATGACTTTATTTTAATCTCTATTTCTTTTATTTTTACTTTTACTTTTTGAGACAGGTTCTCTGTATATCTTTGGCTGTCCTGGAACTCTCTGTGTAGACCAGACTGTCTTTGAACTCACAGAGATCTACCTGCCTCTGCCTCCCAAGTACTGGGATTAAAGGTGTATGCCACCACACTTTGACTTCACAGAGGTCTCTCTGACTCTGTCTTCTAAGTATTGGGATTAAAGATGTGCGCTACCACACCTTGAACTCACAGAGGTCTGTCTGCCTCTGTCTCCCAAGTGTTGGGATTGAAGGCGTGTGCCACCACAACCAAATACTCTTTCTTTCTTTTTTATTTTAAGGACTTTAACCATTTTCTTTTCTCTCCCAAGCCTACATATATTTTTAACACATTGAAAACTAATTAGAGGTTTTCTTCATCTTTGACTCTCTCTTTAATGTATATCTCTCTTTTTTTTCTGACCACATGAGTCTTTAATTTGCTAAGCAGTATGGGTAGGATTAAAGCTATGGCTTTGTTGGCTGGATCCAGTACATTTCTTAGCTTTCTGAGATTTTAGCCTCATGGCTGAGGTACTGGCCGGAGCCATGTTTATTGCCACAACTCTATGGTGTTTCAAGGTCCCTGACACCAACAGAAAGCATGCGGTCAGCTTTTCATCAACACCATTTAAGTGTTTGGTGGCAGGACCTTTTTAAAGAGCTGCAAAGTTTTGCAGCAAAAGCTGAGTCAGGAAGATTCTCTTAAATGACAGTGCTTGTTTGCCTTGTAGCAAGCAGAGCAGACCCGAGAAATTGCTGCTACCAAGAAGCCATGATTTACTCTATTCTTTTATGTCTAGAATTATTTCACAAGCTCTGTCAGACTTTATGTGGATGCACTTGTTCACGTAGGCACCATTTGTTGTCTGAGTTTTTTTTTCCCCTTTCTGGTTTCTGTCCTCCCACCAGGTTCCACAGATGATTAGCCCCAAAGAAATCACACAGAGGTCTATATTAATGATAAACTGATTGGCCCATTGGCTCAGGCTTATTATTACCTCCTATAATTTATATTAGCCCATTATTCTTATTTGTGTGAGCCACATGGCTCAGTACCTTTTTCAACGGGGCAATCACATCTTCCTTCTTCTGTGGTTGCAACAGGACTGGGGAGGAATGGGCTTCCTCCTTCTTAGAATTCTCCTGTTCTCCTTGACCCGTCTCTACTTCCTGTCTGGTTGTCCCACTTATACTTCCTGCCTGGCTACTGGTCAATCAGCATTTATTTAAAATATAATTGACAGAATACAGACCATGGTCCTACACCACCTTACCAAAGAATACAATTCAGTATTTAGAAGGAATTTGTAACTGATGTTTATAACAACTCTGGGCTTGGAACTATAATATAAAAAATCATTAAGATTGTTTTCTTATGGACTTTCTGTAGAACCCATAAAATTATATTTAATCAAGTACCAAAAATGCTTAATTGTAACTGGTACGCAGAAAACTATTAAACCATGAAAAAGAAATAAGTAGACATTTAGAAATGTAACTGAAGTTGCAAATGACTGATGAGTTTTAAGGACAAATGAAATTAGATCTATGACTTCGCATTTGAGACAAGACTGTTCAGATGCTTTACTTTTTTCTCTTCCCCATAAAGTAGAGACACAATGCTGACAATAATGTAAGAGATTTCAGAGAAGTGGAGAGAAGGTGACAGGGTTGTAGAATCCAGGGCATGGAGAAACCATAAGGTAGAAAAGTACCCAATTTAAATGACATATAACATTCAAACCAGCAATAGAAAAAAAGCACCAATATCCTCACCTCACCCCAGGTGTTCCACAAATAAGTTTGGTGACTTGTCTAGGACTATTAACTGGAAAGAAACTCTAACTGACAGTTTGCAGCCACGGAAGTGCTTGACTTCCTAACTGGGGCAGACCTCTCCTTCTCTCCCAGAGACACCTAGCTTAAATGCTAACAGAGAACACTCAACAGACTTGCTTTGGGGAGCCTCTCTTTGTGTCCTATACACTACATAGTTCTGTATTCCATGTATCAAACAAGGTTGATAGTCAGCGCCATCAAGAAGAATCAAGTCACAACAGGAACTCCCTGAAACATGGTGAATCCATTTTGTTTTCTACTGATATGGGCCTATTGAGTGGCATTAGTAGGAAAGATAGCCTCACAAGTGTTTGAGTCTCCATTGCTTTTGGGGGCATTAACAAGATTAGTGGAAGCACCAGTGGTGTCAGATCACGTGAAAATAGCATTAAAGATCATAGAAATTAAAGAATCACTAAAACTATAAGTCTCTTAAGTTTCCAGATTATAAGAACACAGTAGTTCCAGAGATGTCTCAAGACAGGCAGAAGGTTAATTCAAGTCAACCTTGGGGCAATGTCTGAGGTAAAGTTACAGATGACTTTGAGAAACCTAAGGGTGCTGTTTTTGAAAGTTTTCTTAGGGAATGGTAAATGTTGCACCACAAGAAGTAGACCTTAGGTCAGTCAACATGACCATATTAGGTTAAAACACACTGTGCTCTCTATGGTTTGGGGCTAAGGCAGATGTTTGCAAAGTTACAACCACATCTCCAGTTAAGGGGTGAGTGGAAATTTACACAGAACAAAGGTCCTAGATAACATATGACTTACCAGCATGACAGTGATCGGCCTGTTTGGGGGGGGGGCAGCAGGGAAACTGTGTGTATTCTTGCCCTGCTAAAGGTTTGGAACTTGGTTACCTAAAAGGCTTGTTTCTAGAGGCATGGGCTCCCATTCTTGTGATGTGATAAACTTGTATAAACCTTCAGAATCTCTATGCCGAACCTCAGTGAATCGGTATCTATTAAAATAAAAGATAAGCCCAAAATCCTAGGAAGATAATGGTCAGAAAGTCCAGGGCCTGGTGGAAATTCCTCAGTAGACAGAAAAACAGGAATGTTGCGACATGAGCGATAAAAGGCAATTTACTGACACAAACACAGAGGTGAGTCAGATGCTGGTATCAGACAAACAAGTTAGAACACAGATCGTGGAAAAACTTCAGTAAGCAGGTACAGATTATCTTTAAAAACAGGAACGGAATGGTGGGGGGCTAGCTGAGTTGGCTTGTTTGCCATGCACTGGGCACTGGCTTCAATCCCCCTACTTAATAAAATAATCTAAAGAAAACATTAGACATTATCATAGTGAAATAAATAAAAGTATAGCACTGAAAAATACATCTATAAACATATTGGTAGTTGGCTCAGTATTGACATGGAGATAAAAGAATATATACTAAGTGAACTTGAGTGCAGATAAGTAGAATTTAAGACAACGAAAAAAAAATGAAAACTTCAGTAGATAGACTGAAATTATTGAGTGAATTAATAATGCAACTTAATTATACCTCAATAAATCTTTAACTAACATTCCATTCAGTTACTGGTACACCTGGATATTTTAGTATACTTTGAAAACTCTAAATCTCATGAAATTTAGATGCAGTCATAGTACATGTAATAATAATGTAGCTCCAAAATGGCCTGTGAAGTAAAATTATATATTAGATATCAAAGATCTGGTATGGTAAGTAAGGCAGAAATATCTAAATAATTTTTATGATGATTTTGTTAAATTGCAAAAATACAGCATGAGATATTATGACTTAAAGAATGTATGTAAACAGGGTATGTGTCTCCCTGGTAAAGCATTTCCCTAACATGCTCTAAGACCTTTCCTCCATCTTTGGTATCTTTGAATAGTTTAAGTGCACAATGAAGTATTATAAAAATAGGCACAGCATGCTTCCAGAGCGTACAAATTTTAGGTATTTTAAATAACTTTACTTTTAAAGGATTTTATTACATTTACATTTTGCAATATAGTTTTTATAAACTTGTACATTGAAGAGAGTTAGCTTGTCCATCTCATATTTATCATTCTTGGCTTTGTTTGTTTCAGAGTTGCAAATTAAATCTTAGAGCTTGCAAAGACTGTAAGCAAATGCTCTAATATGTACTTTGCTGGCCATTTTTTCCCTGAGGTGATAGCATCTACAGTCTATTCTCTAAGTAAATTTTATATACACATATATAATACCATTTTTGAAACTGTACATATTTAAATGATCTTGGGCCTGCAAGATGTCTCAGCAGATAGATACTTGCTGACGTGCTTGAGCATTTAAGTTTGATTCCTAGGACCCACTTTGTGGAAGGAGAGAAGCTACTACTACAGATTGTTCACACAAAGTCTATGGCATGCCCAATCCTGACATATAATAGTGGTATTTTAAAAGTTTAAATAATCTTTATTATATATTCTTGCCTTTGTGAGACTTCTTCCACATATGCATTTGTTCAGTGGATGATACCTCATAGTTCCCTTGCCCTTTCTTCATCCTTTACTAATATTTCTTTCCTTACTATCTATGTATTGCATAATTTAAACTCATATCTCCAAGTTCACAGATCCTTTCTTCTGCTTAGGACTGCAGGTTAACTATTCTGTTAATTTTTTTTAATTTTGTTATTACATGACTCCTCTCCTTAATTTCTAGTAGCTAGAATCTAGTTGATACTTCTCTATCACATTCATCTTGCTAATGTTTTTCTTTTAATCATACATCATGTTCCTGGTTCAAATTCAGTAGTCACCTATGAATTTTGCAATGTTTTGAGCTTCTTTTTCAGGTAATTCATAGCCTTCATTTCTTTAGGGTTCCTTTCTGGAGATTAGTTTGAATTTTTTTCCTTTTCTTGTTGTTATGATCTTTATACATTTCGGTTTGTGTCTGCATTTGGAAAAACAGCCCTCTCCTCTTTGTAGACCAACTTGAATGACCCATCTTTATCTGCAGACCTGGCTAAAGACTCCAGGTGTTTGTTATCTTTCCCATTGCACAAGCTGCTCTCTAAAAGCTGATAACTTGTGTCTTCTGTTCTCTGACTGTGTCACATTGTCACAAAACTTTTCTAGGTGAGATGAGAATAAATGTTCATTTGCCCTATATAGGACACCACCAACAGAACCAAGTATGATTCCACTAAAATCTAACTTGTGTTCCATGCTGTGTCAGAAATATAGAAGAATGTGTTTGTGTTTTTCTCCAATGTCAGAATTTATTGAACTAAAATAATTTCACAAGACTTGGCAGTTTCAATGTCAACTACTTGCCAGACATTCCCAATTGGTAACCCTCGTGAAAGGAACACGGGTTCTTCTGTTCTAATATTAATTAATAATATTTATTTTCAGGTCACACATTACATACCATACAGTAAATGTAATCTGTCTATCTATCTGTCTGTCTCTGTCTGTCTATGTGAGAATGTATGAACGTTGCACAATGACTACAGTGTTCAAAGGGGCAAGGAATTTTGAAAAGGACTGAGAAGCTGATACTGAGAAACAAGTGGAGAAGTGCGAGTCTCTGAGTAGATAAGATAATAAACCAGAAGGGACCTTCAGGGAAGGATTTTCTGATATGAGTCAAGCAGCTGCACGGCAAAGGTTTGAAGGGGAAACTGCTGACTTAAGTCTAGCTAGCTACAGAGGTGAAAGGGCGGAGACACTGAGATGAATGGAAGGTATGTCCAGATGGATGAACAAGAGGAACTGCAGACAGCAAAAAGGGCTGCAACATTTTTAAGTGTATCTTACTTAGATTAAATTATTTTGACCCACTTTGTAAACCAGCGTTGATATAAGGTAGCACCTTCCTGGGGTAGCCCCCTTCCCCAAATTTAGGTGAGCAAGGATTAGATTAAAGGACAAGGCAGTGAGGAGAGGGGGAGAATACAGGATCTGAAATTTAGCCTCCCTATCAGTCTTCTTGTTTTCCAGCCTTATAGGAGAATCGTGGTTTTGGTGTTATATATGATGAAGGATAGCTGCCTGCTGTAGTAAGGAGATAGTTTATAATAGTTTTGGCATTAGGATTTTCTAATTATGAGGAACCCTTTGGACGATAAGAAGCCCCTCTCCTTCCAAAATGGGAATATGGTTGTGGATAATATGGAAGGTTTATGTGTAGATACTTTATTGGTAATCCCTTTGCTAGGGTTATGCCAGGTTAGTGCAAGAAGCTGAAAGGTTGGGTTGTAAAATGATACCAGGTTGGAGGGACCCCCAACTCCAGAACTAACACTGAGATAACCATAGTGTACCCTGCTAGGAGGTTCATGTATTTTGGTTATGATCCCATCTATAAACTGTGTAGGAACTAGAGCAGGTAGAGTCAGAAACATTATGAAAATGATTAAGGATATTGCCTAATACCTCATAGAAATCATGAGAAGTGTTTTTTTTTGAGGGGGTGGAGCAGAGCTGAGTACAGAGAGAGGAAGAAAAGAGAAGTATAGTTGTGTTTAGGGAAAGACATCTATATAGGGATATGACAAGAGTTTGAAGGAGAGGGGCTTGCATAGCTTGGAGTCAAAAGCGGGATATCATCGAGACTGTCTGGTGGGTTAAGAAAAGCTATAGGTAATGAAACAGATGTAAACATGGAAACCTAAGGAACCTCTACCATTTAGGAGTATTGTCTCTTGGATCAGGAGATCAATAACTACTAGAACCCATGAACAGGAAGATCATTCTATGGATTGGAAAAGAACTCAACTACTCATGTATCAGAAGTCACAATGCATAGGATGTTGGATATTTTCAAAGGCCTTTTCTGCAGCTAATGAGATGATTATGTGGTCTGTACTTTAGCCTATGGATTACATATATTGTTGAATCATCCCCGCATTTTGAGACGAAGCCGACTTGATCATGGTGGATGATCTTTTATCATGGTGGATGATGTTTCTAGATTCAGTTTGCAAGCATTTTACTGAGAATTTCTGTAACTATGTTCATCAGAGATCTTGCTCTATAATTTTATTTTTTGTTGAGTCTTTGGATTGATATTAGGATAATACTAGATTATAAAAAGAATTTGGAAATACTATTTTAGTTTCTAGTTTATGGAATATTCTAAGGAGTATTGCTGTTAGTTTTTCTTTGAAGGGCTGATAGAATTCTGTGATGTACTCATTGGCCCTGGACATTTTTAATCGGGAATGTTTTATTAATGTTTTGATCTCTATCATTAATATGAATCTTTTTATATTATTTAGTTCACCTTTATTTAACTTTGGTAGGTCATACACATCTAGAAATTTGCCCATTTCTTGGAGATTTTCCAGTCTTGTGGAATATAAATTTTTAAAGCATGCCATTTTGATTTTTCTAAATTTCCTCAGTGTGTTATAATTTTCATCTCTAATGTTATTCATTTGGATCCTCTTTTTTTGAATTTGTCAAAAAGTCTTGTCAATCTTGTCAGTCCTTTAAAGAATCAACTCTTTCATTGGTTCATTTTATTTTGTTTTACTATTTCATTAATTAAAGCCCTAGGTTTGATTCTTCACATATACTGATTCTAGTGTTTTGTTGTTGCTGCTGATTCTCTAAAGTTTTCAAGTGTATTGTTATTAATGTGTGATCTCTTCGGGGTTTTTTTGTGTAGTAGTATGTAAACCAGTGCTATATAAGATTTTTCCTAGGACTGCGTTCACTGTGTCCCATAGGTTTCAATAGGTTGTGTTTTCAGTTTCATTCTGTTCTAGGAAGAATTTGCCTTCTTATATTTTCCCTTGATCCGATTTTCATGTAGTTGTGTGTTGTGTAGTTTCCATGAGATTGTGCGGGTTTTTGTCATTAATCCATGGTAGTCAGGTAGGAGACAGGATGCTAGTTCAGTTTTTCTATATTTGTTGAGACTCTTTTTGTGTCACTTTTTTGTGTCTGTCACATTTTTATGTGGTCACTTTTAACAAAAAAATCCATGGACTGCTAGAAGAGAGTATATTCTTGGATATTTGGGTTTTGTGCAGATATCTGTTAGGTCTATTTGATTTATGATGTCTTTGACTCCAGAGATTCTCTAGTTTTTGCCCGGATGACCTGTCTATTGATGAGAATGAAGTCAACCACTATCACTGCACTATGGTTAATATATGATTTTAGATCTAATAGCGTTTGTCTGAGCTGGCAGCTATGGTCTTTCAGAACTTGCAGTATGTCAGTCCAGGCCCTTCTAACTTTCAATGTGTGATTCAAAAGTCAGGTATTAGAGTGGGAAAGAAGGCTCAGCAGATAAATTCATTGCCTTTTCTTCCAACGGACCCAAGTGTGATTCCCAGGACTCATGTGTAGTTCATCAAAGTCTGTAACTCCACTTCCATTGAATCCAGGTCCCTAATCTGGACCCCACAGGCACCAGACACACATATGGTGTTACAAAGATAAGTGCAGGCAACATTCATACAAAGAAAAGTTATTCATTTTTTAAAGCCTGTTATTCTGATAGGCCTGCTTTTATATGTGATTTTGTTTCTCTGTCACAGCTTTTAATATCCTTTATTCTTTACATTGGTGTTTTAATTATTGTGTTCTTCAGGGAGTTTCTTTCTTGGTTCTGTTTATTTGGTGCTCTGGGTGCCTTTTGCACCTTGATAGGCATCTCTTTCCTTAAATTTGAGAAATCTTCATTTGTGAGTTTGTTGAAAAATATTCTTTATGCCTTTGACCTGGTTTTCTTCTTTCTCTAGTCCTATTATTCACAGATTTTGTACTTTCATAGTGTCCCAGATTTCCTGACTCTTTTGTTCCTCTCTTTTATTATTGTTACTATTTAACGTTCTCTTTGACTGAAGTTTCCATTTCTTCTATCTTGTCTTCAGTGCCCGAGACTGTCACTCTCATCTCTGCTCTGTGGGTGAGGTTTACCTCTGAGGTTTTTGTTCGACTTACTGAATTTTTCATTGAAAGTTTTATTGCATTTTGGCTTTTCTTCAGTGATTGTTTTTGTTCAATTCTGTTTCTGTATAGTGAATTGTTCTTATTATTTCACTCGACAATATTTTTTCAGTCTTCATTCTGGTATTTATTCATATCCTCTTTAAACTCGTTGAACATATTTAAAATTATGTAAGTCCTTGTCTTGTATATCAGCTAAGTTGCTTTTCTCAAGGATTATTATGATTAGGGTGTTGGTTTCACGAGGAAGAATATTGTCTTTGTTTTTTATGGTTTTGTTTTTGCAGTAGTGCTAAGCATTGATGGGTGATTTTGTGGTGTTTTGTGATATGCCTATCTTCTCTCCCCTTTGTTGTGTGGGTTATGCACCAGCTGGATAATGCCTGGTTTTCAATCGTGTGAACACTCTGAAGTCTGGGTTGGGCCTCCAGTAATCACAGGATGGAATGATGGATGGGGTGGTTTATTAGGCAGACAGATAGGAGCAGAGGAGACTGGTTCTGGGAATCTCTAATGATGATTGTGGGGCTCCACTCAGTCTGAGTCCATGGACTGGCTCTGCAAGTTCCTACTTGGAGTTCTAGTTCAGAATTTGCTCCACACAGTCCCAGGTCTTCACCAATAAATGGGTGGTTTAGTTAGTGCCACATGGCAGGGAAATGGAGCATGGTGGCTTGAAGTAATCAGTCAGAGGTGCAAGACAAGGAGGAAGAAGAATGCAATTCTGAAGGGGTAGGAAAGGAAGCTGACTCAGGGAGGGGCTGGGGCTCAATGTACAAAAGGAGAAGGAGGGTCAGCATGATCAGCATGGTCAGCAGGGCCAAAGTCAACCAAGGGTCTCTTGGAATGAGTACATTTTTCCAAAACAACATGTTTTTCATTTAGTAGCAGGATGTGGAAGGCGGTAAAAGATTGACAGAGAAAAGGCCAGTGACAGAGGGAGAAGAAAGCCTGCATGTAAGGAACTGCAGACAAATTCCAATAGCTCTATATGAAGTTCTCCAAACCTGTAAGAACCTTATAACCAAAGGCACCATTTTCAGGTCACTGGACTCCTATTAGCCATTTTGTTTGTGGCCAGACAGCACACTCAAAGAAAATCAGTTTTTGGTATCTCCCGCACGATAAAATGCTTTGAGGTTATGCAAAAGACAGCAAAGTGGAGAATCTTTCATTACGTGAGATTTGGTGGTATTCATTAAGAAGTCTGGTGAGTTAAACAGGTCCAGAAGAAAGGGTACAAAGGAGAAAAGTATCCCTGTGTCCCTCAGCTTCCCTTCTAGATTTGTGGCCAGGCTACTTACGGCCAGTTAATGAAAACCAAGCATTGGTGTCCCTGGACTCAACAGGCTTTGTTGAGAAAACAACTCCAAGGCTGCAGTAACCCCTGACCTGTTTTTAAGATTTCTGGAACAGATAGACGAGGAGTCCTGGATACTAAAAGGGCATCTGTTAGATGCAAAGACAACAAGGAACAGTGGCAGAGATTTAGCAGCCCCATAGAACAATCCACCTCAATAATACCTACCTCAAGCTTGGGCACCAAAATGTTAGAATTTAGAAGAGAAGCGACGTTGAATTTTAGAAGAGAAGTGAGCAGAGTGCAGTTCAAGGGAGGCATGGAGGCATGGTTGCTCTTTAGGTGAAAGGTTTTTAGATCTGGCAGCACAGCAGGATCTAAAGCAAAGTGCCAGCCCACCTGGACAAAGAAAAGTATTCTTTTAAGTTCCACAGCGGTGGGAGATTGTGGGAAAATGCTGACCCACAACGAAGTAGGTAAACTTTCCTTGCCATTACCAAATTACTTTGAAAGGCCTCACGTGTTCGGCTGTTGGGTTGGGTCAGGTGCCTGGAAAGTCCTTAGCGTAATTTTGCGTAAAATTTCAGATGGAGACTTTTCCAGAACAGTTAACTTGGTTAACAGTTAACCTGTGGGACATGGCATGTAGGGTATGTGGGTCTGTCTAGTACATGACTTGTGAGCTAGGATAGTGCTCAGGCTTCTTATGACCCAGGGCTAGGGAAGTGATGTGCTTTCTCATCCTACTGAAAGCCGTCTCTGTTCAAAGCCTTGTTATCTGGAACACATTTTTTTTCTAGGAGGGACAAGCTTCCTGCCTATGTGAAGTGATGATACAACATGGTAGTTCTATTTAATTTATTGAAGAGCCAGAATGACTGGTTTTGATTAGCATTTCCTGAATGATTAGTGATAGCTAGCTTTCTTTTTTGGTAAAAAAAAAAAAAGTGTATTGTAGTATGACTTTTTTTCAGTGGATATACCATGATCTCATCACCATATTGGAGTAGAGACTATCTCGGCCTGGTAACCATGACAACTCATTGAGCTAAACAATGTAGTGATAGGTCTGTGGTAATAATGGAGTTGTTATCACTCCTTAGAAGAAGGAGGTGGGGGTAGGGTTACAAGACCTTCACCTGAGATTCTGTCCAGTCTACCCTTCTACTGCTCCCCTACCTGCAAGGAATCTTGAGAGGCACTAGAGTAGATAGGAAGTAGAAAGTTTGCTGAATGGAGGGTTCTAGGATTCATCTTACATGAAGTCGTCATCTATAATGAAATGAGCCTCTGTATTTGGGGGTCACTTAGGGTCTTTTAAATTACTCTTCACCCATTTTCACCAATAGTCTTAGTTCACCAGGGTTTGGCTTTGCTAAAATTCTAAATGTAATGTATCCTTGATACGCTGTCTCAAGTACATAGTTGTCTATTTACTTCTCCCTTGATAAGAGTATGCAGCAATTTACTGGTCACTTGTACACTTTCTTTAAAAAAAAGTGTTTTAAGATCACTTGCTCTTAAAAATTAATTTATTTTTTTGCTTTTGAGTTGTTTCAGTTCCTTAATACTATCTGCATATTAATCACTTGTCATGTGTTTGCATATATTTACTTCAAGCTTTTACACCATCTCATCATTCAATGATTTTTTTTCTTTCTTGTTAAGAGCTTTATTTTTATTTAACAGCATTTTAAAAATATTTCTTTTGGTGCTAGTGCCTTTGAGGCAATAGTCCAAAAGATACGCCATGAGAAATGTTCTGAAGCTCTCCCATGATTTGTTTTAATAATTTCACAGATTGTCCCACTCTAATCCTTGTAAAGAAAATAGTTTAAGAAACAGGACAAGCATTTATGTTGATTTTGCAAATGAAAAAACCAAAATCATAATGGCAAAGATATTATATACATTTTACATGATTGAACTGACTAAGAATTCAGGTTATTTCTTTTTTTTAATTTATTTATTTATTAAAGATTTCTGTCTCTTCCCCGCCACCCAATTCCTTCCCCCTCCGCCAATCAAGTCCCCCTCCCTCATCAGCCCAAAGAGCAATCAGGGTTCCCTGCCCTGTGGGAAGTCCAAGGAACCCCCACCTCCATCCAGGTCTAGTAAGGTGAGCATCCAAACTGCCTAGGCTCCCCCAAAGCCAGTACGTGCAGTAGGATCAGAAACCCATTGCCATTGTTCTTGAGTTCTCAGTAGTCCTCATTGTCCGCTATGTTCAGCAAGTCCGGTTTTATCCCAGGCTTTTTCAGACCCAGGCCAGCTGGCCTTGGTGAGTTCCCAATAGAACATCCCCATTGTCTCAGTGTGTGGGTGCACCCCTTGTGGTCCTGAGTTCCTTGCTCGTGCTCTCTCTCCTTCTGCTCCTGATTTGGACCTTGAGATTTCTGTCCTGTGCTCCAATGTGGGTCTCTGTCTCTGTCTCCTTTCATCGCCTGATGAAGGTTAATATTCAGGAGGATGCCTATATGTTTGTCTTTGGGTTCTCCTTATTTAGCTTCTCTAGGATCACTAATTATAGGCTCAATGTCCTTGATTTATGGCTAGAAACCAAATATGAGTGAGTACATCCCATGCTCCTCTTTTTGGGTCTGGCTTACCTCACTCAGGATAGTGTTTTCTATTTCCATCCATTTGCATGCAAAATTCAAGAAGCCCTTGTTTTTTACTGCTGAGTAGTACTCTAATATGTATATATTCCATACTTTCTTCATCCATTCTTCCATTGAAGCGCATCTCGGTTGTTTCCAGGTTCTGGCTATTACAAACAATGATGCCATGAACATAGTAGAGCATATACTTTTGTTGTATGATAAGGCCTCTCTTGGGTATATTCCCAAGAGTGGTATTGCTGGGTCCAGGGGTAGGTTGATCCCGAATTTCCTGAGAAACTGCCACACTGCTTTCCAAAGTGGTTGCACAAGTTTGCATTCCCACCAGCAATGGATGAGTGTACCCCTTTCTCCACAACCTCTCCAGCAAAGGTGTTTTGGTTTTTTTGTTTTTGTTTTTTTTCGAGACAGGGTTTCTCTGTGGCTTTTTGGAGCCTGTCCTGGAACTAGCACTGTAGACCAGGCTTGTCTCGAACTTACAGAGATCCGCCTGCCTCTGCCTCCCAAGTACTGGGATTAAAGGCATGCGCCACCATTTTAGCCATACTAACAGGTGTAAGATGGTATCTTAAAGTTGTCTTGATTTGCATTTCCCTGATCGGTAAGGAAGTTGAACATGACCTTAAGTGTCTCTTGGCCATTTGAACTTCTTCTGTTGAGAATTCTCTGTTCAGCTCAGTGCCCCATTTTATAATTGGGTTGATTAGCCTTTTACGGTCTAGTTTCTTGAGAACTTTATATATCTTGGAGATCAGACCTTTGTCAGTTGCGGGGTTGGTGAAGATCTTCTCAGGTTATTTCTTATTTACATTGTACAATCTTACTGTTTTTCCTTGTAGTATAATCAGGAAAAGGGAAAACCTACAGTCTCCTTTGGTCATTAGTCCCTGTATCTTCTTTTCTTTTTTGTAGAAACATATTTACTTTTAATTTTTGTTCCTTCAGGGTTTCCATAGGCTTGTATAAAAGAAATATGGAATAATGAAGGCATGTACGTGTCTGTCTCATTCAAGTTTGGAGGTATAAGGATGGTATACTTTTATCTAGCCAACTGAAAATGAATGACCATCTCTTTTTGCTTCTGGAATTCAGGACAAACCTAGAGAAAGCAGTCAATAACTGGAAGATTCACTTAGTGGGCACATTGTTTACAACACTGTCTGACCATAAGAACCACTGAAATATGTATGTTAGGATGGTGGAGTCTACGGGCTTGTTAAAAAGAATAGTACATGTTTGAACTCCACCCCCTGATTCTCTACAGGGAAACCTGGAAAGTGTGTTCTTAATACATGTCCCATGTGTTTCTTATGATGATGCAATCTTGTGGATTACTCTCCTGGCTCTACTTATTGGAGTACAGTAATCAGATTTCACTGGCTGGCGTTAATTGAACCAAATTAATCTGACTAAAAATTTAGATGACTTTTCCAAAAAAGAACAGGACTATGAAGCCTTCATTAATTTATTTGCAGTTTTAATGATGCTCTTTCTACTTTTTTCACTTCTATAGGTACACTGACATTTTCTTAAAATTGTAGTTTATGTTATACATAATTTACTCAGGAAAATAGTAACAAAGGAGAAAATTTTAAAGCATGAAGTCACATTTAATTATATGTATTCCTGGTGAACTGAAACTCTTTTTGAAAATTCAAACTATTTCCAGACTTTTGAGAATCATAGAAAAGTGCTAAATGATTGCAGTATTTTAGATACTGAATATTACTTTTAGGTAGTTTTGAGATTGGGTCTCATGTAGCTCTAGCTAGCTCCAGGCTCACTGTAGCTGAGGATAATCTTAAACTCCCGATCCTCTGCCTCCACCTTCCAAGTACTGGGATCATAGGTGTGTACCATTGCCCATAGCTTGTAATAATTTAAACTCGCACAGGTGATTCTTCTTCAGGAAAAAAAAAAGCAATGAAATAGTACCATATAAATTCGTCATTAAAGTAAAAATTTCAATTTCTAGTTTTACTCTCTTTGAAGAATAGGCACAGAAGTGCAATCAGTTCTAGTAGTCTATGGCACGATGGAGTTGATATAATTAAAAATAATTCTTTTTGTATCTCAAATAGTCATAGAGTATTTTGAACCTATTTACCATAAACAAATAGTAATAGTTTCCTAATCACCTCATAAGTATGTATAAATATTATGTTCCTAAAAATCAAAGTAACTTAAAAAGTATTTAGCAAAATGATAGAAATATGTTGTAAAACAAATTTAAGTTTTAGAATATTTGTAAGTATGACATAAACCTGCTACTTTGTAATCTGATTTTTAAAAGAAAAACTCAGAAGGCAGAGGCAAGCAGACCATTGTGAATTTGAGGTCAGCTTAGTTTACATAGTGAGTTTCAGGTCAGCCAAGTGTGCACAATGAGACACTGTCTTAAACAAAGAAAAAGTAACAGTAATATTTTTTAATAAGAAGTGATGTCAACCTTTCCTAAATATTTTATATCCTTACACCTCTATCCTCTGTATCTAGACGCAAATTAAACAGATTGTCTCACAAAAATTTTAGTTTCATATTTCTTCTTAGTTTCCATACAAATCAGCACTGTTAATTTGAGATATAGGGCAAAAGAATTCTGATTTGATAACATAAGTTCAGTCATTAGAATAGAATTGTAAAATTCTTACAAAAACACAGTCATGGGAGAGAATTGCTTACTGGAATTTTGTTTAGTTTGCTTTGTATTGATTTTGGTGTAGCCATCTCATAACTTGAGGTTATAAAATGGAAGATATATTAATTTAAAAAGTAAACCTACATGGGGAGGTTGGAGAGATAACTTAGTTATTAAGAACATTTGCTGCTGCTTTTGCAGAGAACCTGCATTTAGTTCTCAGCATAAACACTGGACACTTACAATTGCCTATAACTCCAGTTCCAGGGGATTTGATGTCCTCTGGCTTCTGTCTACCCAAAAACACATAGTGCACATAAACTCTTACACATACACATACATACACACAAATAAAAACAATTTTTTTAAGTCTTTTATCAGAAATATCATTGTGTGTGTCTATGTCATTATCTAGGTCTTGACTAGAAGATAATTCTTTTCAGAGAAGCTTCCTTTTATGGTCCTTATAGCCCCGAACTCTACACCTTAAGTCACTCTTTATCTTATTTCCTTATCTAAATTTCTTTATAGTATTTAATATTAGGCAATAATACCACATTCCTCAGTTTTTCTTACTGTGTTTCTTAACTGCCAGCCATATTTGAACTTTCTAGCTTGGCCTAGTGTCCATTACATTAGTAATCATTTCTTGATTGAGTTATGTTTACTATGAGTCATCCGCCATATGCCTGACTTACACTGCAGACCTGAAAAGGACCCTGAAACAGTTTTAAAATGTCTACCAGCTTTTCTGGTTTGGTGTACCTTTTGAAAAGTTGTAAACTGACATATACAATCACAGTTCAAATAACTCGAAAACAGAAAGCGTTAGTCTGGTTTGAAGTTTTTAATTTATGTAAAAAACGGGATATTAAAACTTTAGGGAAAATAAGTTGTCCCAGTTATGTGTAATCATAATTCAAAAGTTGAATGGCTAAGTTTAATAGGAATTGAGCTTTTCTAAAAATTGCAGACACTTGACTTAACATTCTCACTGGTTGAGCTCTTTTTCTCTTTGGACTGCTCTTTATAAACAAAACATTAAATGAATTTTTCTTATTTTTCTATTCACATTTAATTAAATATGGAGTATATTTCAAATCAATGAATATTTTTAAAGTAAAATTTTATCTAATAAATATATGTGCATATATTTTTTACAACTGAAAAGCCAGTGAAATAAGTGAGCTACACTCTCTTTTTAATTACCTATTTAGAAAAAAATGATGGTATGCGCTTTCCATAAGAAGAAAATCTCATAACATTTTTATCATGAGTACTTCATTTCCTTTATTGTATTTACTTTTAAATTTTAAATTTTCCACTCAAATAAAATTTCTTATTTGTTTATTTCAATGTTTCTTTTATTGAAAATTGATTGTTTTCCATACATTATATTCTGATTACTGTTTTCCCTCTTTCAATTCCTCCCAGATCCCTCACACTTCTCCCCCCTATTCAAATCCATACCAAGCAGTCAGTATCAGGGATGGGTTCCATCTCATGGAATAGGCCTTAAATCAAATCAGACATTGGTTGGTTGCCTCCACAAGTTTTGTGACACCATTGCATCCAGTATATCTTGCAGGCAAGTCAACGGGTTTGTAGCCGGGTTGGTGTTTAGCTTTTTCCTATGGTAGCAAACAGAGTAACTTCCCGTACCATGAACACTAGTCCATAGGGGTGAAGGCTATAGGAAGGCATCAGCTCTACTCCTCTATGTTCAGCACTAGGGCCTTAATGTTACTTTATGGAGAGCAGCCAATAAATAGCCTTGTCATGAGCAGGGTTGTTTTGGGGATCTCATGAGACCTCTTTGGCCAACAAACTGGATTGGATGTAATCCATTCCCATAACTGGAGGCTTCATTTGATGGCAAGAGATGTCCAGGTGAGGCTCCATTTCCTCTGTAATTTGGCAGTTTCATTTAGATTGTCTTCATACAGTTATATATTTGAGAAAGCTTCTACTGTGTTAGGTTTTCATCTAACCCCTCAAATGCCCCTTAGTTTTAGCTGCTCCTCCCTGTATTCCCTACCTCATCCCCATCCATCCTCTTCTGCTCTTATACTGATTCTCCCATTCCACTGTTATGTCTGCCTCCCTCCACTCCATCCATAATTATTCTATTTTTTTTTCTGGACCATGGGAAGTGAGTGACATGTCTATACCTGTGGTTAGAATTTCCCTGCTAGTTACTGTTAGTCTATTAAGATGTAATCCCTGTGAGGTAAACTGGGAGATATGATCATGATGTGGGGACATCGTCTCTCAGCTCTCCTAGTAATGCAGACAATGCTTTGTGCATGCAGCAAATAAAAGCATTTAAACTCCAGACACAGATAAGTACAGTTTGAAAGCAAACAAACCAATCAAAAATCCTCCTCCAGCTTCCTGTGGGCGCCCTCTGCCTCCTCACTGGGAACGGAGCACCTTGGAGCTTTTCTCGGTGCACTGTGCCATTTTATTCAGGGGCTGTGGCCATTTTCCTATGCCATTGTATACAGCTATTCAACCTGCAGTCAGGCAGACACCAGAGCTTAAGAAGTAGGAAAAACTAGAGACAGTGGGGCTGATCTATTGGGAGCTCACCAAGGCCAGCTGGATTGTGACTGAAAAAGCAGGGATAAACCCGGACTCTCTGAATATGGCGGACAATGAGGGTTGCTGAGAAGCCAAGGACAATGGCACTGGGTTTTGATCCTACTTCTTGTTCTGGCTTTGTGGGGGCCTAGCCAGTTTGGATGTTCACCTTCCTAGACCAGGATGGAGGGGGGAGGACTTTGGACTTTCCACAGGCAGGGAAACCTGACTGCTCTTCAGACTTGAGAGGGAGGGGGAGAGGAGTGGGGGGAGGGCGGGAGGAGTGGGAGGCTGGGAGGAAGCAGAAATTTTTTTTTCTCAAAAAAATAAATAAATAAAAAAGAGGTAGGAAAAACTAGTGTCAAGGACAAGGACAATGGTTTTAGGAAGAGATAAAGAGAATGCCAAGGTCAAGCAGATGTCCAAAGAGTGTCCACTAGGCTAGAAGGCGCAGCATAACACGTTGTCCAATCTGACCAGAGTAGAAAAATTAAGGCACAGCAACAGCTGTGCCAGGTTTTTGACACTGAACCATCATTAAGTATCATATTTAAGGACATCCTGCAGGAAAATACATAGGGTAGATACCACGCCCCCACGCCACGGCCGTACAATGCATGTATCTTTTGTTATATTTGTGGCTGTATCACATTACCATGGGAGTCGAGGAGATGGCTATCTATGTACCTGAATTACTTGATGCGAGAGTTTTATGTGGAGCAAAGTGGCAATCTTAATGAATCAGAAATGGATGGCAACAGGAAAAACAGCGACCCCTTCAAATTGTTGCACCAATTTCCATTGAGCTTCGTTGCTTCCAGTGTGTTCTGCATCACGGAGCTGACCCAAATGTTCCAGCTGCAAGAAGAATTATGCGACCACCTGACCTATTATTTGAGCCCAGCCAGCACCAAAAATGAGCAGCAGGCAATAGCACCGCAACCAGGCTGATGGAAAAAGGCATAGATATGAACCCCATCATGATTTCTATACCCTATGCAGCTCTCCAACAAGCAGCAGCTATGATTGGATAAAAGAAATGGAAGAAGGTGCCTTATCCTCTGTCGGAAAGACAGAAATGGTCATATCTCTGTTCAACAGCCTGTTACCCCACCACCACCACTACCACCACCAAGCCTTTTCTTTCAGGAGGGACTCCACTGAGCTCTTCCTCTCTGTGCATGGTAACAGCATTTAAAGCACAGCTGGTCCCCAATGGGGGTGAACTGTGGGATTGCCCAGAAACCCCCCACCTATACCCTGGCCTCCACTTTCCCACCAAATCCATCATGTCTCAGAAATCCACTACCTAACTTCCCACACAGGGCCATCTGGTACCCATTGTGACTGGACCCACAGGACCTTCCCAAAGATCTTCTCTTACTGGCCAGCCAGCAAACTGGCTCCCTGCCTACTTTCCGCCGCCGGTACACCCCCTGCATACCATTCTTTTGTGGGATTAGGAGGAGGGATTCTTTTGTGGGTACAATTCTGGTGCCTAGGACTCACACCTCTTTTTTTGTCTGAGAGTTCCTGAGATTAGCCGAACTCAGCCCTAGGCCTTTTATTTTATTTTATTGTAGTGGAAAATTAAAATGAGCAAGAAAACCCCTGCTGACTCCCAGCACTGTTAGAAAGGCAAAGTACACAGACATAGGCAGGAGGTAAAGAAATGGGAGGAGGGAAATCCATTCAAGAAGAAAACATGTAAAGACTGGAGTTTTTAGCTCCACCGAACTGGAGTAGAGACAGCCCTGCCCTACATACAATCTTCAAGTGGTTACATGCTGTGGATGGACAGATCCCTGAAAAACTTCTTGCTCTCCAAAGCCTCCCACGTTCCCCGCCTCGCCCCAGCACCAGGGAATTACACACAAGACAGGTGCTTTGGAAATCCCAGGAGGGTCCCGCATCCAATCTTACCCCTGTGGCTACTTTTTTGCTCTATGTAATTTGTTTGCAGCCCTACTCTGGCTTAAGCAGCCACCTACACTTCCGGACTCCTGTAGAGACAAATCGACTTCTCCTCTTGCATACTTGAAGTATTGTGCTTTGAGAAGGAGGAGGCAAGGGAGCCAGTCACCCCAGTGTGGATGCTCCTGTGGTCTGGTCAGACATTGCCACTCCCTCTAGTAGCCCCTGGAGTCCTATGGTGATACTGGAAGTAGTAAGCCATCATCTATGTTATAGTATTCTCTACTTGAAAATAATAGATTTGCTCATTTGACCACAGCATCAGTTAACTGTTGAACAAAAATTAAATTGCTGGTTTTTCAAAAGCTGCGCTACTTGGTTCTAAGTTTGCTGAATCATAGGACTGCTTTGTGTTCTGTACATGTATCATAGCTCTGTGATTAGAAAAACACAAGTGCCTGTAATAGGCATCATAAAAGGTCTATAGATTTTAATAATATGAATCTGTTTTATAAGTATGTTTACAATTGAAGTATTCTCTGTAATCTAAGAAATTTATTCTTTTTATTGAGTCATATGTTTAGAACAATTCACTGCCTATTAAAACAAGCTCTTTTTAAATGGTTAGTTGAAAACTAAGAATTTTGCGCTAAAGTTTTTAAAATGAGATTATCAATCTGGTTTGCTTAAAAGGTGACTTTAGAAAGAACACAGTGGGATATGATGGTGCATACCTTGAATCTCAGCACATTTTAGAAGCAAAGGTTTCTGCATCTCTGTAAGTTTGAGTTATTTGTTGTACATAGTAAGTTCCAGGCCAGGCAGAGCTGCATAATAATGTGACCCTATCAAAAGACACACACACACACACACACACACACGGGCTGAGGATGTAGATTACTTGGTAGAGTGCTTGCCTTTCATGCACAAAGCCCTTGGTTCAACCCCTAGGATTACATGAGCTGGATGTGGTGGTGCATGTCAGTCTCAACACTGGGAGAAGTTCAGGCAGGGGGATTAGAAGTTCAGAGCCATCCTTAACTTCATAGTGAATTCTAGAACAACCTGGGTTACATGAGATCCTGTCTATAACAGAAACACACACACACACACACACACACACACACACACACACACACACACACACACAGTTTTTCCTGTCTTTCCCTTACTGTAATGTGGTTTTCTTTTGATTTAATATTGTTAAGTGTAGAACAGTTTTAACTGCAATTGGGCAACTTTTATATAAAACTTGAATGTTTAACATTTTATGATAAACATTTTGAATTTTCTATTATGTATATAGACATTTTATTTCTAGAAAGTTTAATTAAGTTTAACAAATTAGTTAAAAGAAAGTTATACATGCCTATAAATAGGTTATTGTCTATCTGGCCATGTAGCCTACCAGAATGTCACTTAGTCTGATTACCAACTCTATAATTTATGACTTAGTATTGGCCTATCAGACAAATCAAATATCTATATTAAATGCTGTCCATTTCTACTCTAGTGTATTCAAATTAGTAAAAACACACAAATAAGAAAAAACACCCTCAGATTCAAATCAATACATTGAAATCAATGTACTTTGAACTTGAAATCTTTTAGGTACTTCTACATGTGTTCAAAAGAAGTAAAGACATAGATTTTGGTCTTTTGATGATTATATAAAATTTCAACGATAATTTTATAATATGTTGTCTTAGAGAAAGAATTGGAAAAAAAAAACACCAGGTTTGATGGTGCACACTTGTAGTTTTGATTTGACTACTTGCAGACTGGCTTTAAGTGATCTTGAGCACTATGATCAGCCTTGACAATGTATTTATACTGGTCTCCCCTATCCCGCCATTTCTTGTCTTCTCAAAAGAAAAGACTTGGCCAAGAGACACAGAATGTTTGAATAAAAGTCTATTTAGGAAAGCAAAGCAAATATTTCACTTCAGAGAGTAATTAGAACTTGAAAGGGGCTGACCTCAAGGGGTAGCTAACACCTCACTGGGTTCTATGTTGTGGACTTTTAATAATTTTATGAATATTAATGAGAATAGTAATATAGTCATGTGTTGCATTGCCCCTTTTCCATTTTTTTAAATTATGGTGGTTTACAATAGCCCATGATCCTCTTAAAAAGCTCAAAAGGGAGTAGCAAAACCACAAAGTAAGTCAGACAGTGAAGGGAGGGTGTTTTGAGAATGGAGACCTTCCTTAGTGTGCCTGTGTTAGAACTGGGAGAGTTCCATGCTCCCTGAGTTTCTGATGGAGTGAGAGAAACACAACTGTACCTTCAAGGATATTTAACTACAAGGGACATTCTAATATTTAAGTGACACAGTTAACCAAGTGACACAGTTAACCTTGATTCTCTCACGTCTAATTCCCTGCCTAACCAGAAGACATAGCTAGCAAGATGCAAATGAAGTGTTCCTATCTAAATTTTTCCTATCGAGTCTTATCCTCATATGAAAACAAAACAACCCAGCTCATTCTCAGTGCCAACAAAATAAATTTGGGTTTTCATTTTCTACCTTACTTTTGTGGTTTAAAACCAGGACATCACATGTACTACGCAAGTGTTCTACCCAGGTTTGAGCCTTTTAAATGTTATTTAAAATGTGAAAAATATTCCATTCGAACCTTATTTTAAGTATCAGTATTTCTAAATTTCCTTATTTTAGATTTGGATTATTTTATTCTTCAACAATGAAGCAACTAAAAGTTCAACCAGAATCTAACACTTTAAGAATGCTAATATGAATCACATTTTAAGATGATTGATGAAAATGATGTAGTTACTATAATTTATTTCACTAAAATCATAATGGAGTGAATAGTTCCAGACTTTAGAAAATAGTTCCCAAGCAAGAATATATTTTAGCACAAATAGATTTTAAGCTATAAAAATACAATTACAACTTAAGAATATTTTAAAAATCTGAAAGTTTCATAAAAAAACAATTTTATGAAGGGTCCATATAAAGAAATTTCATGTTATTTTAAAATGTATCCAATTAAAAAGGTATGTACTTAATAGAAAATGTATATCCAAAAACTAGGAATATAAATTACTGATTTAAAAAAATAATAAGTCATAGTTATTGCCAACAAGAATGAAATGTGTTGTAACCAATTTGGAAGGTTGTATGGTAGTTTCTTAGAAAGTAAAAAAAAAATAGCCTTTCCAATAATCCAACACATCATTCCTTGTTATTTATTTAACCAATCAGAAAATGTATGTCCATTCAAATATAATTATTAATAGCATCTTTGTTTTAATCATCAAAAACTGTAAATAACCAGTATGCTATTTAGTTGACAGATAAGCAAAATGTTATTCGTCCATACAGTTGATGGGTATTCAGTGACTGTGATAAGAGAATGAAGACAAGCAAAAATAACAGTGCATCTTAAATGTATATTGCTAATGGGCTGAAGAGATGGTTCAGCAATAAGAGCACATACTGCTGTGGTAGAGGACCCAATTTTGATTCCCAGTACCCACATTAGGCAGCTTATAACTGCCTATAACTATAGCTCCAGAAAAATCCAATACTTCTAAGGGATTCTATATTCAATGTACTCACATGCATGCATGCATGCACACACATATCTACATATTTATATGTAATCATATATATTAAGAAGAATCTAGTTCTACAAGCTGCAATTCTATGCTTCCATTTATATGACATTTTGCTTTGGAACCTCTTCATTAGTTGTTTTTCTCATCTCTGCAGCACAGTACTTGAATAAGCAACTTGAAAAGTCATTTTCTTTTTGGTGTACAATTCCAGAGGGCTTAATTGGTTACTTGTCTCTGTGTTTTTGATATTTCTGTGAGATAGAGCATCACAGAAGCAGGAGCCTGTAGCGGTCAAAATTCTTCATCATTGACGGACAGTAAGCACAGTGAAAAGCCTAATGTTTTGTTTGCTTCAGACATTATGTTTTTCTGTTTTTATTTGTAGCATCATATATCTAGCAAAAAATGGGTTTTATTGTGGCAATTTCATACATACGTACATAACAATTTTATTATTCCCTCACTCTTGCTTCCCTTCCCTTTTCCTTCAAATCCCTTATTTATGCTCAGATAATCCCTGTTTTCCTGGTGTATTGTTTTTTGATTGCTTTATCTAGATTCAAGTATGAGAGAAAACGTGATATTTGTCGTCTTGAGTCTGGCTTATTTCAATTAACATGATGATCTCCAATTCCATTGTTTTTCCTACAGCAACATTATTACATTCTTCTTTATCTGTAATCCATCCATGGCACCTAAGCTGATTCTGTAACCCAATTATTATGAATAGCACAACAAACCTGAATATATAGCCATCTCTGCTGTATATTGACATTAATTCCTTTAAGGATCTAGGAGTGGTATAACTAGATCATATGATAGCTGTGGTTTTAGTTGTTTTGGCAGGGGGGGTCACTAATGATTTTTGTAGTAAGTTATTAATTTATATTCACACACTATATAAAGACCTCTACCGTTGCTAGCATTTGTTCTTTGTTTCTTGATTACAATGACAACTATTCAAATGGGTGATATAAAATCTCAATATCATTTGATTTTCATTTACCTGATAGCTAAAGACATATAGTTTATTGGTCATTTATACTTGGTTTGTGAACTATCTATTAAGTTCGTTCACCCATTTTTGTTTTGTTTGCTTACTTATGGGAAGCAAGATCTCATGTAACCAGTTTGACTCAGTATTGAGTTATATGCCTGATCTTCCTGCCTCCACCTCCCAAGTGCTGGGACTGAAGTTGTCAGTTTGGTGTATGCTAGGCAAATATTTTTCTGCATCCCCAGCCCAGTTTATCTGGGTTTTTTTGGTATTTAATTTCCGGTTGGAAGATAGCTAGCAAAGGTTTTTCACCCATTCTATAGACTCTTCTCTCTAGTAATTCATTTGTCATGTAGAAGTGTTTTAATTTAATGTAATCCTACTTATTTTGTCTTGTCTTTTTTCTCCATTGTAATTCTATTGAGAAAATTGTTGCCTAGGCAGTCAAAGACCTTGATATAAGGTCTGAAATTATTAAACTACTACAATCTTTAGTCCTTATAAAGCTCAGTTTTTCTGTTTTTTTTCTTTTGTTGCATATGCTTTTGGTGTCATGTCTAAAAATCTATTTTACCAAGTGGAAAACAAATTGATGTACTTGTGTATTTTCCTTTAAGAATTTTATAGTTGTAGTTTTTACATTCAGGTGTTGTTCAGTTCTAAGGGAATTTTTATATGGCACAAAGTAGAGATCCAGCTTCATTTTATATATGTGACTATGATGTCATACCAGCACTTTCCATTGAATGATCTTTAGCATGATTTTCATAAACCCACTAACCAAAGCTGGTATAATGGGGCACACATTTAAGCACAACCTTTGAGAGGTCAAGGTAAAAGAATTAGTACTCGATGTCATCCTCAACAACATAGCAAAACAAAGACCAACCTGTGCTAAATGAGGCCCCATCTCAAAAACAACAAAAATTAATTGACCAGAGATGCATGCATTTTCTTATGGAAACATAATCTTTTCCATTGGTGTTTCTCCATCTTTCTGAAGTACTGAACTGTATTGATTAGTGTGGTTTGGTAATAAGTTTTTAAATCAAGTGAGTTCTCCCACGGCCCACAGAATCCACTAAGCAGCCGGGCTCATGAGGCCTCACAGAGACTGAAACATCAATCACAGAGCCTGCATGGGTCTGTGCTAGGTCCTCTGCAAACATGCTGTGGTTGTTTAGCTTGACTCCTAACAGTGAGAGAGGAAGTGTCTCTGGCTCTTCTGCCTGCTCCCGAGACCCTTTCCCCTCCTACTGGGTTGCCTCATTGAGCTTTGATATGAGGGTTTGTGCCTATTTTATTTCATTTTGTTATGCCGTATTTGGTTGATATCATTGGGAAGCCTGCTCTTTTCTAAATGGAAACAGAGGAGCAATGAATCTGTGGGATGGGGACTAGGAGAAGCGGAGGGAAAAGAGGCTGCAGTTGGGGTGTATTGTATGAGAAAAGTCTTTAAGTGAGTTCTCCATGGGTGAAGTATATCTCAGTTGATATAAGAATGTTTACCTAGTGTGTACAAAACTACAAGTCCAACCCATACCACATACAGCTGAATATGGTGGTATGTATCTAATCTAAGGACTCAAAAGGTGAAGATGGGAAGATCCAAAGTTCAGGGTCAATCAGAGCAGAGAGTCTAGGGCCAGACCAGGATGTATGAGACCCTGTCTCTCAAAAATTAAAGATATATGAGTTCTGCACAGAATACTAATTTATTTAATATACTTCAAGGAGCAGTGAAATTGGTAGTAACAAAGTACAAGTACTGCCTGTGTCCTCTATTGCTAACTACTTGAAAAAATGTATTAAAACATGTAGAATATTGACACAATTTTCCAGTGCCAAGTAACATGATCATGTGAGATTTTTTTCCTCCTTAGTTCTATTAATATATTGTATTGTATGATTGATTTCTGTGTGTTGGACCAAACTCTTACTTCTTTTTGAATAAATCCCAATTGATCATAATGCATAGTGAACATGCTTAGCTCCATTTTTTCTGTTATTGATTTGAATAATTTTATCGGTGTTCATGAAATTTACTTAGCAGGTAGTGGCATAAAATCATGATGACGTCCCTACTCCCATATCCGTCCTTCTTCCATCTCAACCATTCCACTCCCCCAAGCTCTCCCCAACCCTCCCCTCCTCCCCTCTCTATTCCCCTCTCCCATTTTCTCAACCCCCCCTCACCCCCTCTCCCATTTTCTCAACTCCCCCTCACCCCCATGCTCCCAACTTTTGCCTGGCATTCTTGTCTGCTTCCAATTTCCAGGAGGATCTATATATGTTTTTCTTTGGGTTCACCTTATTACTTAGCTTCTCTAGGATCATGAACTATAGGCTCAATGGCCTTTGTTTATGGCTAGAATCCACAAATGAGTGAGTACATACCATATTCATACTTTTGGGTCTGGGTTATCTCACTTAGGATAGTGTTTTCTATTTCCATCCATTTGCATGCAAAATTCAAGATTCACTTATTTTTTTTCCCGCTAAGTAGTATTCTAATGTGTATATGTGCCACACTTTCTTTATCCATTCTTCCATTGAGGGGCATCTAGGTTGTTTCCAGGTTCTGGCTATTACAAATAATGCTGCTATGAACATAGTTGAACAAATGCTTTTGTAGTATGATTGGGCAACTTTTGGGTATGCCTGAACTGGCCTTATCCCGTCTTGAATATCACCATAGAACCTTCATCCAGCAACAGATGGAGACAGAGACAGACCCACATTGGAGCACTGGACTGAGCTACCAAGGTCCAGTTGAATAGCAGAAGGAGAGAGAATATGAGCAAGCAAGTCAGGACCATGAGTGGTTGGTTCACCCACTGAGACAGTGTGTCTGAGCTAATGGGAGCTCACCAACTCCAGCTGGACTGGGAATGAAGGAGCATGGGATCAAACTGGACCCTCTGAATGTGGCTGACAACTGGGGCAGACTGAGGGGCCAATGATAATGGCACTGGGATTTGTCTCTACTGCATGTGCTGGCTTTTTGGGATCCTAGTCTATTTGGATGTATACCTTCCTATGCCTGGATGGAGCAGGGAGGGCCTTGGACTTCCCACAGGGCAGGATACCCTGCCCTGTCTTAGGACCAAAGGGGTGAGAGGAGGATGAGTGGGGAGCAGGAGGGAAGTGGGAGGAGGGGAAGAAGTGGGAATTTTGATTGATATTATTTATAAAGTAAAAAAAAAAGAAGAATAAAATAAAATCACGATATCTTGTCTGGCACGGGTATCAGTTAATACTGGTCTTAAAAATCAAGTTGGGAAATTTTACCTTCTGTATGGTGTTTTCAAAGAGTTTCAGAAGAATTGATGTCAATGATTTCTAAATGTTTTGTAGAATTTACCACTAATACCATATTTATGCTGTTGTTCTGTTTACTGAGAAGTTTTTATTGTAGATTCCATCATTACCTGTTATTGATCCACTTAATTTTTTTTAATTTTTAAAAACTCATCATGGTTGGCTTGTATAGTTCTCAAAACTAACCATTTCTCCATTATTTCCCAATTGTTCATATTAGTCCCTTATGATCCATGTGTTTATTTCTGAAAGTTTATGGGAATAGCACCAGTGTCAATTCAGTTCTAGTGATGACCAGGCGGCATCATAATTAAGTGGGCAAGTACAAGAGGGAAAAAGCACGTGATTAGACAAGAAGCTAGAGAACAAAGTGACATTTTTAGTGCAAGTAATGCAGGTCTAAGTTCAGGCAATTTAATGAGAGGAGCTATCTTAACACTGTCATTTCAAAGCAATAAGTGTTTTAAATATATTGTCAAAGTAATTACCACTGTTTTGTCTTGCACCTGGGACTTTTAGACAAGTGATGGGATGGCAAGGAAATTTCCAGATGCACACAGATTTTATTGAATTGAACTGCTTGTTTTTACATCACAGCTGATATTTCATACTTACTGTAGATAAGAGCACAGTTAAGTCGTATCTATGATAAAGCTTTGGAAATTTAAATACATTTTACAAAATTCTAATTTTTAGCTCTCTATTGTACTTTTACTTGAGTGAAGCTGAAAATGCTTAAAGCATAATATACAAGACAGCTCTTTGTAGCACTCTTGTTTTCCGTATGCTATGGACCAATAGGAAGACCCTTGGGAGTTCCAAGAAGATTGTGCATATTATGCTGTTGAACTTTCAGAACTGTGAACTAAATAAATCTTTTTTTTCTTTGCATACCATATTTAATGGAACAGAGACCAAAAGGTATATAAAATGAATTGGTATTAAAAGACAGAAGAATTACAACAAAAATCTATCAATGTTCAAAATTCTTATATAGAATTTCGGTCATACATAGATTTTAGTGAAAGGAAATGTAAGGTTGTAAATAGTGCTGTGTTCTCTCACTCATTCTCTCTGTGTGTGTTTGTGTGTGTGTGTGTGTGTGTGTGTGTGTATCCCATTCTGCATTTATATATGCACATTCATGGCATATGTATAATGCTAATTAACTGATGAAATATCTAATGGAAGGCTTGCCAATTTCTCTTATTTCATATTATGCACAATTTTACATTCTTCAACTATGTGTTTAAATTATGCATTAAATTTGATTTATGATTCATAATGCCAAAATTTATTTTGTTGAAAGATTTGACAACACTTTCTGTTGTTTAAGGTTGTGATACATATAAAACTGTGTCAGTTTTCTTAATTATTCTACTACTAAATTTGCTGCTATACTTACCCATTGATCTATAATTTTATAACACATTTTTCTTTCTCTCCCAGTACCTGTTATTTTATTCACAAGACATCTACATGCTCATTCTATTATATCAACAAAGCAACTTTTGCAAATTATGTTATAGTGTAGATTTTCTAATATAATTTATTTTTAGCTTATCTCATCTTTTTTAGGTTTTCTTTTTTTTATTTTTATTTTTTTTAATTTATTTATTTATTGAGGATTTCTGCCTCCTCCCCGCCACCGCCTCCCATTTCCC
>NW_004949111.1:4593077-4595864 GCF_000317375.1 Microtus ochrogaster
TTTCATCGCCTGATGAAGGTTAATATTCAGGGGGATGCCTATATGTTTGTCTTTGGATTCACCTTCTTATTTAGCTTCTCTAGGAATGTGAATTATAAGCCATAAATAAAGCTTATCTCGTCTTAATTTTATCTATTGGCAAATGAGAAATGGGAAAACACAAGTGGTGTCTAATATCTGTAAGAAGTTAGAAATAAATATGGTAGAAATGGGTAGTTGATGAGATGCCCAATTAGATGACCCTGTAGCAGATTCCCCTTCAGCTCCAATACTTACCTGTAAAGTATATATTTCCAAAATTTAAATTAGTCAACAGAGATTTCCTAAAATCTCTAAAAAAATGTAATGAAGCTATAGCTGCATAAAAGAAAGGAAATCAGATCCTTTCCATACTACAAATCATCCAGGGGCATTCAAGCTATGCAAAGATTGTGACTGAAATGTAAATAGGAAACATTTTGGCCACACCTAGTACTTTGAATATATGCAAATATATGCTCTCTAAAATATGAAAGCAATATTCACGATATGGTGCCCTTTACAAAAGGGCTGGGAAAATTCCAGGCAGTTTTAGCTAATACTGTTCTTTCTATTCATGGTTATTCCCCAGACATAGCTGGGATTCTCATTGGAATTAAGTTTACTTTTAAACATCTTGTACCTTTTTCTCGTTTAGGATGGAGATATGCATGTGGAGAAAGTAGGAGTCAGAATAACACTTATAAAGTCCTTGTGATTATGAGCCTGATTTATTTTGCATAGAATTTCTTTTTTAATCCTTTTAGTGGTGCTAAGAGAAAGATAGTCTTAATCCCATCATTATAGGATAAAGAAAGTAAGCCTCAGAAATTACATCACCTGCCCACAATTAAGAAGACAAGGAGCTAAATTTAAGTTTAGGATTTTCTTGATTCCAGCTAATTGTCACTGAAGAGAAAAATTATGACTTGCTCTTTATTAAAAATTCTAAGTCCTTAATATGCGTGCATCATAAGAAGGATCTATGCTACTTTTCTCTTTTAATATTCTGCTGGAGAACTATTATGTATATATCAAAGTGATGGGGCTAAGTGTGTAATACTTTTGGAGCTTTGTTGTTGTTCTAGTTTGTTCTTATACATATATGAAGGACAAATAATTTTCCTTTTTAAAGTTTAAAACAAATGGTTGATCTCAAACTTGCATGTAGATGAGCTTGAACTTCTGATTCTCCTATCTTCATCACTCAGGTGCTGGTATTATCCCTGTATAGCACCATGCCCTGTTTAAGAAGTATTGAGGATTGAACCAGATCTTTATGCATGTTAGGGGAGCAGTTTACCAACTGAAACTATATAACTAGCCATAATACCTCTACTTTTATTGTAACTGTTTTCCACTATGTTCAAAGACAATGTTTAATTTTATTTAAAAAGACAGTTTTTAGTGGAATTCTAGTTATGCATATATTCAATATCTTAACCTGATCTATAGTAATAGAGGTCTCTGCCCCACTTCTTATCAGTCCAAAGTGTTCTCTTTGTATTTTACATGCTGTTTGAAACTGCTTTGAGATGTCAAATTTCTGGGCAATGCCACTTTTAGCTCACCACTCATTTTACTTAGGATTAGACAAAAGGCCATGAAACAATAAGTTTTTGAAGAAAAGTTAAGTCAAATGGCAGATGTATGTCAATAGTAGGGACCTGTATGCAAAACTCTTGGGCTCAGTTCCTAAAGTGTAAAACAAAAAAAAAGAAAGAAAAAAGAAATGAAAGAAAGCTGACAGCAAGTCCCCATACATTGTATCTTTGAGAGAGAGGAATTATGGCTAGTGATATAGTTTCAGTTGGTAAACTGCTCCCCTGACATGTTCATGTCAGTATTATCCTTAATAAACAAATGACAGCCACAGCCACAATATCCATCAATGAGTGAATAGATAAGCAAAAGAATTGGTAACCACATGCAGGAGATACTGAGGAACTAGGAAATAGACTTCATCCCTATGGAGGAAGCACAGTGTTTAGCACTGGTCCATTCTGGTCTTGTTTTATAATAGTTCTGTGATTATTTCTCATAAATTTTCAATCCATAGTCTGGTTGAATCTATGGATGGAGACTCCATAGACATAGAGGACCAACTGTATTTATTGTTAGAAATTAGGGTCTAGGAATATAACTTGGTGAGAAAATACTTGCCAAGGATGAACAAGGCTCTCTGTAGCACTTCATTAAAATTTTGTAAATGTACATTTACTAATGTAAAGGCTTCATTATGCATATCTTAGCATCTGTAGAAAACTGGGAATGTCTCAAATGATCTGCCCACTGTGTTGCTGAAGTTACAGTACTTAAACAATACCTGATCTCTGAGTAATAGGTCTCAGTTCTCTACTAACTCCCAGAATATTTAAACAAACTGGAAATTGGTTTACATCAGCCTTTATTTTTACAAAACCATTGTCTCACAACCTCAGATTGTTTACTTTGTTACCAAATGCATATTAATGTGTCTTTGCATGGCATATAGTATCTGAGACCATAGACATAATGGACTTATGTATTATTGTCCACCTCACCTGTTTAGTATTGGAATCTCTTTCTAATAATATGAAGAGAAGATAATCAAAACACACTGCTGGAAATTCGGGATCAACTTACCCCTAGACCCAGCAATACCACTCTTGGGAATATACTCAAGAGAGGCCTTATCATACAACAAAAGTATATGCTCTACGATGTTCATAGCAGCATTGTTTGTAATAGCCAGAACCTGGAAACAACCTAGATGCCCTTCAATGGAAG
>NW_004949111.1:4596610-4598800 GCF_000317375.1 Microtus ochrogaster
AAAAAAAATAAATACATAGACATATAATTACACAGATGTGTGTGTGGTAAGAAGATAGGGAATCTCACACATAGCTTATGCATATCCTAATGTTTGCTGTGCAGTTAAGGCTGGAATTCAGGCAGTTCACCTGCCTCAGCCTCTGAAATAATGGCATTATGGCATGAGCCTCTGCACATGGCTCTGTATTTGCATTAGTTCTAGACTGTTATGGCGTAATCTACTATTACTTGTTATATTTGGTGTTGTAATTTTAGGTTTGTAGGAGAAATAGTAATTGATTTTATACTTTTCTGTTTTTATTTGGTTGTATTTCATGTTTCGGGGTAGCTTCCTGACAGTACTTTTCGCATATGTACAAAGCCCCGAGCTTTTGGAATGCTACACTTTACACAATGTGTTTTACCTAAGCCAGCACTTTAGGTTTCAGTATGTCTCAGAAATTGAAGTTGGCCTGAGAGTCCAATAGAAAGACAAAACTGACTTCAATTTCAGGCTTCCTTGGGGGAGAATTCACCTTATCCTTTAAATGTCCACACACTCTGTTCCTTCTCTAAATGGTCTTCACAGTTTTAATGCTAATAGATTTTTATTACCTTATTTATTTTCTTAGTTAAAATATGCTCTTAGGAGCTTTAAAAATAACCATGCCTCTTTCATAAGCTTCTACTTAATAGGCATTGTCATAATAGGTCACCTTTAGCATTACTAATGCTGAGACCCCAGCACATTTCTAGCAAATCAAATCAGGTTTTATTTAGTTCAATTTAAAGAATGAATCAGCTTTGGATGTCTTCTAAATGAATTACAAATTAATTGGCTGAGTATGTTCAGTGTTCTGTTCATTATGCCTTCCATTCTGACAGTAATGTAGATTAACTCACACTGGAGAATTTGGCGCAGTGGAAATTCATGGAAATATTCATAATGGCAGTTGTGATGAATTATTTGAATCTTCCTAGAATCTTCAACAGTTGGTTTTATTCTCCGTTTTGAGAATTTTAACCACACAACTATTATGCATTCATTGTAGAATAAACATCTAATGTAAGTCTAGGTGACAAATAAATTAAGGTTATACCCTTTGATCAAGAAAAAAAACTTAGAGGCACTTTGTTTACAAGCTACCCAACCAGCACGAAGACCTGATCTCTCCACACCAGGAGAGCCAACATTGGGGTGAGTTTCTGACCCCGCAACGCCAGCCCAGGACAGGGAACTCAGAAGTTCCTCAACCCCCTATCCTTCTTGGGCTCTCTGCAGGGCCTCTACTCCCTGCATACTGCCTCTTTCTTCCTAACCCACCCAGCTTGCATCCAGAACCCTCCCCAATTCCGCCACCCTGCCCTCTTTCAGCACATAACATCACCCAGCCCAGCCTGTCTGGGCACTGGGTTCGAATCCTCAGGGCAACCAAGCGGGCAGGAGTTCCTTTGTTTCTATAGCCTGCCTGCACCAAACAAGGTAGGTGCTTTGTTTACGAGCTACCCAACCAGCATGGAGACCTGATCTCTCAGCGCCAGGAGAGCCAGCATTGGGGAGAGCCATCATTGGGCATGGAGATCTGATCTCGGCACAAGGAGAGGCATCACTGGGGAGAGCTATCACTGGGAAGGTACATCAGTAGGCAAGGAGACCTGATCCAGTAAAAGAAGATCCATAAGGGAACATTTGGAGGAAGAGATGGGCAGACGCCAATGTAAGAATTCACCCAACAATCTGAAAAGCAACATGAAGCCACCAGAAACCAGTGACCTCACAACGGGAGGACATGAACACCTTAATCAAGAAGAAGTAGAAAAGATTGACTTCATGAAAGTGACTGACACCCTTAAACAGCAAGTAAAGAATGCCCTTATAGAAAGGGATAAGAAATATAACAGAAAGTATGAAGAATTGAATAAATCAGTGAATAATACCCTAGAGAACTAAGGAAAAACAATCAAACAGATAATGGAAACAGTTCAAGACTTGAAAACTGAAATGGAGGCAAAGAAGAAAACACAAGCAGACGGCCGGCTGGACATGGAAAATCTAGGTAAACGAATAGAGACTACAGAAACAAGAATAACCAACAGAATACAAGAGTTAGAAGAAAGAATCTCAGATTCCGAAGACACCATAGAGAAAATAAACATACTCATCAAAGAAAACAGCAAGTCCAACAAACTCTCATCACAAAACATTCAG
>NW_004949111.1:4606326-4615584 GCF_000317375.1 Microtus ochrogaster
GAACCCTGACTGCTCTTTGGACTGGAGAGGGAGAGGGAGAGGAGTAGGGGGAGGGGAGAAGGGTGGGAGGAGGGGGAGGGAAATGGGAGGCTGGGAGGATGCGGAAACTTGTTTTTTTCCTTTTCTCAATTAAAAAAAAAAGCCAAAAATTAAAAGTAAAAACAAAAAAGTAGAAGTTAAAAAAAAAGAAAAAAAACTTAGATGACATGTTTGGATTCATTCATAGAAAATGTATGATTTAGTAATAGTCCTTACAATAAATGTTATTTAACTTTTTAAGAAAGAAGGAACCGATTTAACTAATCATTTTTAACGTTTATTTTTAAGTTATGTGTATGTGTGTTTGCCTGAGTGTGTGCTTGTGCAACACATGTTTGCAATTGCCTGTGAAGACCAGAGTAGGAGTTAGATCCCTTGGAACTGGAGTTATAGGTAGTTGTGAAGCATCCAATATCAGTTCTGGGAACCAAATTTGGGAGAAGAAAGGCTCTTAACTGCTGAGCCATCTTTCTAGCCCCTTGTAATTGAATTTAATAAAACACATGTATACACACACACACACACACACACACACACAAACACACGGCGGAAAAACACGGAAACAGAAAGAAGAAAATCTCATTAAGCCTGAAGCTTGTCATTTTGCCTAGATTGGCTAAGCTGGTAAACATAAAGGGTTCAGTTAGCTTCATTTCCCAGTGCTGGGGCTACCTGGTCTACACTGCTTTTCACATGGGACATGGAGATTTGAACTCAGGTTCTTATCCTTACACAGCAAGTGCTTTTGCCCATAGTACCATCTCCACAGTACATATTTTATTTCCCACTTTTATCTGAATCTGATTTAGGTGGTCCTCCATGTTAAATTTGAGTTAGAAATAAAATGCTAAAGGGTATATGAGTAAGACGTATGCGAAGGGTAGTTTTAGCGTGGTGCTAAGTGAACTTTATCTCAGGCAAAAGGCAGCACCAGAGCCCCCATTGCATTGCTTTTTCTGTGGAAAAATGAACAAATGGCTATTTTCTCCAGAGGAAAGATTCCATCTAAATCCAGCCTGGGGAATCAGTGAGTTTGTTGGGCTTACGTACTGGAGCATGGATGGCTCAAAGCCACCTGCACCATACAAATGGCCATCCTAGAATATGTGGGAAGAAAATCACTGAGCTGCCTCACAGAGCCCTGCACTTGATTAATCCGCAGTGTATGCTAGCACTACTGAAGGTTCTTGCGGTGAGGAGGCACACTGATTCTAGTCCCTGCTGAGGTCCTATACCCTTCAGTCTGCACTACCAGAGAGGATTGGTGGGTCCACTACCATTAGTAGAGTCTCTAGTATTGTGTTTTATTTCCTTACCTGATGAAGGAATCAGTGTTATCTTTGATCTGTGGTGGTAATGAGAAAGTCATATTATGCTCAGACGAAAATACTATGCTACAATCTCATAACCCAAACATTATGATTTGAAACATTTTCTAAATCACTATTATCTATCTATATGTCTGTCTGTCTCTGCCTTCCTCCATAGCTCCCTCCCTCTTTCTCTTCCATTGTCACTCCACCCAACTCACTGTTCCTTCCCTCACCTGTACCCCACCTTCTTTCTCCCTACCCTCTACTTCTCACTTCCTCTTTCCTTCTCCTTTACCACATCACACAAACACATAGAAAATTTCAGGACCCTGTAATATAATTGTATACATCGTAGGGATAAAGCTTATAGATAAAAGTTAGATATATTTTTATTTCAACCTCTGCAATGAGCCCTTTGTGCCCTACTGAATGAGTCCTTTGACCTTTCATTTTGCCTTATCAGCAAAATGAAAGTCATTATTCTATCAAGTTCCTAGTTTACTTCCTAGGGGTGTGTCTAAGACTCATTGAATTAAACAATATATAAAGAATGTGGTATATTGTGTTTTTTAAAGCCTAAAAGCAAAAGATGTTGAAGCTATGAATATTATTCATTTTTCACAATTAAAATGTCCTCTTACATTTTGCTTATTTGCCTTTTAAATTCAATATATTACTAGGGGTCCTTAAGTTTATAAACCGGCTGCATTGTAATGAATTAAGAAACAAATTGATAAAACAAATGGAATTGTTTGCAGTTTGGCCCAACTGGGAGGGAAAAAAAGATTTATAGTTTCTCTCTACCTTTTGTGTAGCATTGCTAGAATTTAATAGAAAAAAAATGAAACAAGCTATGAAATATATATAGGTTAATTTAAGTTGTCAGAAATGTGTGAAATCACTTCTTAGGAATCAAGTACTTTGGATGCCTTTAATCTTTCTCTTTCTATCTGCACAACAACTCTGGATTATCATTATAAAGCAGCACACTGATGGATGCTAGTTTTGGTGCATGTATGTGTGTGTATTCATATATGTTCGAGGTATACATATATGCAAAAATTTAGACATGTGTGGAGAGGCCAATGTGTCATCACCAGGGATTCCATAGACTTCCTTTGAAACAGAGTTTCTCATTGTCTTGGAGTTCATAAGTTAGACTAGAGTTGGCTGACCGATGAGACCCAGAGTTTTTTTTTTTTTTCTGTTTCTGTCTCCCAAACAGTAGGATTACAAAAGCACACAATTATATTGGGCTTTTGCATGAGTACCTAGGACCCAAAGCAGGTCCCTCTGCATGCAAACTGAGTGCTTTATTGAGTGAGCTGTGTTATCCCCAGCCCCCATCATTGTTTTCTTTTGTAATATATGAATGGGAATGTGTGCAGTAAAGAAAAAATTTGAAAAAAAATATGAATTAAAATGTTAAGTATTATTCTAGGTTGTTAATTTAAATTATCTTCTTGTTTATCTGTTTGTTGTAATGAACATGTTTGCATAGTGAAGAACATTACATTGCTGTCTGTTAAAAACAATTCTATTTCTTTCATACTAGTATACTGTATTATGGAAATTTAAAACAATGAAAATGTCTATTTTCATAATAAGGAAATGGTAAAACTCATAAAATCTATCTGTTATTTTGGTGGAAACTTGGGTTCATAAACTCATAGTCTCAGTTTCTCTGTATTTTAAACAATTTAATAACTAGAAATTAACAAAAGCAACTGAATTAATTTACAGTTTGGCCAAAGTGAGGGTAGTCTAACTTCTTCTCCTCGTGCTGGTAGTCATCTCAGAAGTCATAGAAATCCAGAAAGCAAAGGCTACAACATACATAATGGTAACTGTGGGATAGGTGAATAGGTCCTTTTCTGCCACAAGGAGACCTGGCTCTGAGGTTTTCTCTGAGGAAGTTTTTTCTTTTCTTTTTTGTTTTGTTTTGTTTTTCGAGACAGGGTTTCTCTGTGGCTTTGGAGCCTGTCCTGGAACTAGCTCTGTAGACCAGGCTGGTCTCGAACTCACAGAGATCCACCTGCCTCTGCCTCCCGAGTGCTGGGATTAAAGGCGTGCGCCACCATCGCCCGGCAGTTTTTTTTTTTAAATTTACATCTAGATAGAGGAATATGAGATCTTAAAGATCCACCAGTTTGAAAGAGAAGATAACATTTTATGGAGTATAGGATTCTCCTTTGTTCCAGAACTGATAAAAGTTCTTTGTTACAAGTTTATTGCTTTGATAAATAGAGAATGCCTTTTTGGGGGAGGCCAGTTTGAACTCCTTACTCCTGTGTTCCCCTTAAACCTGCTAATTTTGCAAATGAACTTAACTTGGTACTTTTACTTCCCACCCTGTGAATCATCTCAATATTATTGCTTCCTTTGATCATCATCAATTTTAAATGTGTTTTCTAGCTCCAGGACCGTACTCAGTTCAGTGACAGAGACTTGGCTACCCTTAAGAAGTACTGGGACAATGGTATGACCAGCCTGGGCTCTGTATGTCGAGAGAAGATTGAAGCTGTTGCGACTGAATTAAATGTTGACTGCGAAATAGTTCGGGTAAGACATGTTCAGTAATTTTCATACCTTAGTTGATAAGGAGCATAAATGAAAGCTTGAAAACTAGGAGCATGGGATATTGCCAACAATATCATTAATGAAATAAAAAGACCTGCATAAAGGAAGGCATGTTTTTCAAAATATATATCTGATAAGGAAATTATGTCCAGAGTATATAAATCACACAACTGAGTGATGAGACAAATAAAGCATTTCTAAATAGCTATATATATATGTGTTATATGTATAAATATTTTATGTATATTATATATAAACATTTCCCCAAAGTATAAAATTCTCATGAAACCAATGAAAACATATTTAACATTAATATATATGTATATATACACCTATACATAATTATAGAAATTAAAATCAAAACTCAGCGACATAGTAACATCCACCATGATGGATATAATTAAAAATACAGATGCTCACAGGTAGGTCAGGATATGTAGAAACTGATACCCTATGCTCACTGCTGATAGAAATGTTAGAGGTTTACATTTCCACTTCAGAAAACTGTGCTCCAAAAGTTTAACATAGATTTATCTTGTGTTAGTAATTCTACTCCTGGCTTTATACTTACATAATAGAAAACATAGGTCCTCCAAGAGAACTCAAACACAGATATGTCTTATCCTTGTAGCCCTGAAGTGCAAATAAGGTAAATGTCCTTCAAATGAATACATAAAATATGGTATAGGCATATAATAGAATAGAGTAGGTCCATATAAAGAAAGCTGATATTGATGCAAGTTTCAAGAAGGAAAAGCCTTAAAAGTATTCTGTTAAGGAAAATAATCTAGTGACAAAAGCTCACATAGTATATGATTAATTTTATATGAAATGTGCAGAACAGATACATGTGGAATCAGTAAGTAAATTGGGGTCGCCAAGAACTAGGGGTAGGTAGATAAAGGTAATAAGTGGTAATGGGCATAGAGTTTCTTTTTTGTCATGATGTATTATTTACAGAATTTGTTGTTATTGATGCACATGTCTGTTAATATCTTGAAAAATCTTAAGTTTATATGCTAAATGAGTCAATTGTATGATATACCGAACATTCCTTATTGAAACTGTTTTAAAAGTGTTACTACTATACTATGTAAAAGAAAACTGCCACATCCAAACATTAGGTATAGCTTATGGAACCCTGCAGAAGACTAGGGAGGAAGGATTGTAGAAGTCAGGAGTTAAGGACACCAGGTCAACATGGACCACAGAATCAACTAACCAGAGCTCATAGGGACTCACAGAGACTGAACTGGCAATCGGGAAGCCTTCATGGTTCTGACCTAGGTCCTCTACATATATGTCACAGTTATGCAGCCTGCTGTTTTCATGGGACTCCTACGAGGCCGAGCAGGGGTTGTCTCTGACTCTTTTCCTACTTTTAGGATCCTTTTTCTCCTACTGAGTTTCCTCATCCAGCCTTAGTATGAGGGTTTGTGCCTAGTCTTACTGAAACTTGATATGCCATATTTGGTTTATCTCTGGGAGACCTGCTCTTTTCTGAAGGGTAGTGGATATGGGAAAGATGGGAGGTGGGGCTAGAAGAGGAAGGAAAAACTACAGTCAGGATATGATATATGAGAGAAGAGTAAAGAAAAAAGAAAAATTGCATGAAATGATCTGAAATGAATCTCGTGTATTACAATAAATAATTGATAAAATAATTGTACTAATCAATTGTGGGGATAGTAGTTTGTATGCCATTTGAAGGGCATTTATATGAGGTTGAGATTATTATGGTATTGTAAATATTTAATAATCTTTCTTTAAGGAACTGGTGACTTCTTTTGGTTGTGGGTTGTTTTTTTTTTTGTTGTTTTGTTTTGTTTTTTTGTATTTTTTCCCATTTACTGGTTTCTGTGTTACAAAGATTTTCCCAATTGAGTTTCCTACTCTCATTCAGCTTAGAGGTAGGAAGAAAAGATAACATTTGGCTTTGTGCAAGGGTATTACATGGTTTCAGCCCATACTTAAGGGTCATCTCAGAAGATCCCGAGGGAAGTATTTTTAAAGAACAAGTGACAAAACATAAAATTCTTCCAGATGAAATAACATTTTTTTTCCGAAAATATAAAGAGAAGATGAGGGGCAAAGTTCTCTCAAAATAAATACAACTCTAAAAACATGTACTGTCCTAGTCAGAGCTTTGCTTTTTCTTGTTTTTATCTGGGTGTAAATCAATTTCAATCCTGTGTTGCTGAGTACACTGCTGTGTGAGAGTGTATACTAACAATGAAAAAGAAATGCATCAGAAACATCCTGTTTTCAAAGAGTTTTGAGTACAGCAAGAGGATGATCCAAAAGAAAAAAAAATTACCAGAGACCATATGAATGTGGAATTATAAAATGGAGAACCTAAGTAAAGACCACAAATAGGGAAATGTGGGGATTGTGGTTTTTTTTTCAGTTTTATTTTTAAAAATCAAAGATGCTTGCTCTCTAAGCCATGGCCTACACTTAAGCCTCAGTTACCATGGTAGAAGAGAACTAGCTAGCACCTGAAAATTGTCCTCTGATTATCACAAGCACACTGTGGCATGTGTGTATCTGAACATGAATACACACACTCCATACATATACAGTATATATGCACATATACATAAATACTAATAATAAATAAAGCACTAGATATGTTTACATATATTGTTAATTGAAATAGAATTCTATCACTTTGCCCTCCCTTTTCTTTCCTTGACCCCTTCCTAGTTACCCTCTCATGTCCTCCCAACTCTCAAGTTGATAACCTCTTCTTTATCAGTGTTATGTATATAGAGAGAGATCAGGGAGAGGGGCGAGGGAGAGGGAGGGAGGGAATCAGCATTTTGAGGTTATTTGTTAATAATTTTTCCCAAACTTTCACAAATTCATAAATACAACTTACTGAGTCCCTTGTTGTTTATGTATATGACTTCAGGGCTGATCATTCTGCATTAAACAACCCATGGATAGGGGTCATCCCTAAGAGAGGCTAATTCTCCTTCTCCACAGAAAGTTGCCTATATATAGTTAGTTCTTTGTCTAAGGATGAGACCCCACAAAATTTTTTCCCTTTCATAATAATGTACCCATTGTTATTGCCATTATCCCAGTCTTGTTGATGACGCCATTTTATGGGTGGATTGTTTCATCACACACTTCCTGGTATTCTGACTGTTACATTATTTCTGCCCTCTCTTCCATGATATGCCCTGAGACATAGATACAGGGGAGATGTTGTGTAGATGTATCTGGTAGGGCTGAGCTCCCTACAGTCTGTTGATCTTTGTATTGTGTCCACTTGTAACATGGTAGCCTTTGTTTGCTGTAAGGAGGGGCTCCATTGATGAAGGGTGGTAGGATAAGTTTTATTTAGAATGTAGTAAAGAATTATGTTGGTCTAGCAAAGTGGCAGAAATAGATTCTTTTCTAAGGTTCTTGGCCCTGAGAAACTGGCTGTACTCTCAATACCAGGCATGATTTCCCTCCTACTTAGTGGACCTTAAGTCCAATTAAGACACCTGTTGATTGCCATTGACATGAGTGTGCCATTTATTGTGCTTTTATGTATATCTTACCATCATGGTCAGTGTCATGATTCCTAGATGATGTAGCTGGGTAGGACTATTTAGCTGCTTCCCTCCCTTGAAAGTTTGCATAGCCTATTCTGGAACCATAGAAACTAGGGCACAGGAAAGAGGCTTTCGGGTCAGATGCAGCTCGAACCAGCTGAGTTCTGTGTCCTAAGTTGTGGTGTCTTCAGCAGCAGATTCCCCTTCAAACACTGAGAGGCAACCAGGGCTGCTTTCAGTAATCTATATTGTTTCGGCAGTTACTTGGGACTACATGACCAACTATTTGAAAGGAAATTTCTTGTGCCTGGTACTGGGGGTTTTGTTAAGCTATGGTTCTTGTGGGGAACATTGTGAGCCCAATTGTCTTAACTTCCTTTAAGTTATTTGAATAAAACAGCTAAATAGTTTCAAGGTAAAGTTATACACATTGCAACTTCTGTAGAATTTGTTTTAAAAACTTACCTACTCTTCCCCTCCTATCTTTACAATAGCTGAAGTCAAACACTTTTTGTTCCATTGATGATTCCTTTGGTATTTACTTCCATCTGTGAATTAGCTGTGAATTATAGAAACACTCAAAATAAAAGTGGCTTAGACAAACCCTTACAATTTTGTCCAGTGGATATGCTGTCTTCAGCTAGTATAGAAATTCTAGAGGAGCCTTAGAGATATTAATGCATTCTATCTTTTTTTCTGTCACTTGTATGGTACAACACTTCTTCAAGATCCATAATGATGGCATATATAGCTCCTAGAAATACAACGGAGAGCAGAGAAAATACCAATAGTCTTTCATAAAGAGACTGTAGAAACTATCATTAAACACTTTCACTTCCATCAAATTGGCTAAAGATTTGTCACATGGTCATAACCAAACTGTAAGGGAAGCTACAAATAGAGTTTTACTGTGTCAATCATGGGCTCAGCTAAATAAACCTGTTATTACTCTCAAACAAGGGAGAACAAACATGAGGAATATCCAGCTGGCTCTCACAAATCTGTTTACATCTCCACTTTTTGAAGCTTTTTTTCCATGTTAGTGTCTGTTAAATTTTTGCTATAAATTTTAAGGCTTTTAAAAAAGTCTTCTGACATTGCTTCCTTAATCTTTTCATTTACTTATATTCATATCTTCCCTCAATATCCTCCCTTAATGTTGTTTAGTACAATATTCAACATGAACATTAGGTTGTTAGGGTGATCTGGCATGATAAACCAGGGGTGATTCAGCCAGTTCAGTCAGTTAGGCAGAAGTCCCCTTCTTTCCTTACAGCTTTATATGTCTTCCTCCTGAAACTGAGGATTCATTAACAAGGGCAAGCATCCTCAAAAGAGGTGGACTATTCTTCCGAGAAAGGTATATAAGTAGTAGCACTTCCTGTGAGACCCTCCAAACAAACTTGCAAAAAATTGGCATCATTAGAATGTAAATACTCGACACCTTCCAACGATGTGGTGCAATTCTGTTTGCCTTTAAGGATAATAGACTTTACTCCCATGGAACTTAAAATCTACTTAGTTTTTGCTTTGGGGTTTGTGAGACAAGCTCTCCCTGTGTAGCTCTGGCTGGCTAATACTCATCATGTAGTCTAGGCTGCCATGGAATTTGTGGAAGCCTCAGCCTTTCATGTGCTAGCGCTATCAGTGTGTGCAACCACAGTATCATTCTTACGTTGTCCTTTTGATATTTGCATGTTTAGTTTTCTAAACTTGATCATTTTTCCTCAAACCTTCTCAATACTTCCCCACAGTATCGGTTTTGTCATCTTTTTTTT
>NW_004949111.1:4616784-4619694 GCF_000317375.1 Microtus ochrogaster
TGTATATATTCCACACTTTCTTCATCCATTCTTCCATTGAAGGGCATCTAGGTTGTTTCCAGGGTTTTGTCATCTTGAAGATATGTTTTCTGAATCTGATGACTCACTCCTATCTGTATTGGTTACTTTCTTTACCAGGGACACAACTATTCCTCTGTGATTCATCCTTTTAACCTGCATTTCTTTCTACTCTGCCTTCTGCAAATTTCATGTTGAATCTGCCACTGGTGATAATAAGCACTTTGTGTTTCAGGGCTTCACGAGACCTTTTGTACTTCCAAACAGAGGACATAATGATAAATTATTTTTTTAAAAAAAAAAGTTTGCTTCCCAAATGCAAAGTAATATAGCCCTTTGATTCCTGGCGAGGATTCTCTCAGTGAGTTTTAGGAATGTACTATTTTTTGTTTTCTTTTTTCTTTTAAGACAGTGCTATTGATATGAAGACCGCAATCAGATTTTACTGTGTGCATAATCTACTACTGTACCTATAAAAACTCGTAATATTCAAGACAATGATGAAGTGATATTTTATTTTTCCTTAAAATTAGTGAAAACATCTAATAGTGAGGAAATTGGGGAAAATCTATTCTGTTCTTTCTAACAAATTTCTAACTTGCTAGCATGCTAACAGCAGAGGGAAAGTTTGGAGACATGATGGGTTTCAAATGGACTTTTTCTGCAATATTTGATAAATTGCTCTGAGAAAGAATTTTTGCCAGAAATTATCTTCTTTAGATTTCAGAAGAAACTACTCATATGTTAAGAACAGAGGACCTTCATGTTACGGATTGCTAAAGTGAGCTTTGCTTCTAGATGCCTAGTCAACCATTACTTATGGTATAATTTTTGACATTTTAGATTTGTTTTTCTTGTTATGTCATATTATCTCCTTGATTCATGGAAGATGCATTCCAAGACCTCTAGTGTATTTCTGAAACTGAAACCCTTTGTATACTGGTTTTAGCTTGTGTATACATGTCTATGAGAAGGTTAGGTACAATAACATATTAACAGCAATGGCTGATAACAAATAAAACAATTATAACTTTGTGCTGTAATAAGAGCCATGTGACTGTGGTCTCACTGCTGAAAGTCAAGACAAATGTCTCTATTTACAGACTGCAGTTGACTACTGGCACACGATTCCTAGGGTTTTTATTAAGTATTATTAGTTACATATGTGTGCCTCTTAAATTTTAAATATTATTTCCTGGATTCCTGTCTATTGTTCATTAACTTATTCATTTAACAACTGTGCACAGAGCACATACCATGTGCCAGAACATTCTGTTCTGTATTGTATAAAGATTGCATTTGTTTTGTTTTGTTTTTCAAGGCAGGATTTCTCTGTATAGCTTTGGTGCCTGTCATGGAATTAGCTCTTGTAGACCAGGCTGGCCTTCAACTCACAGAGATTTGCCTGCTTCTGCCTCCTGAGTGCTGGGATTAAAGGCACATGCTACCACCACCCTGCTCAATTACAGATTTCTTAAGGAACTTGCGGGTGCTTTAATGTCTTGGAGATTAAGTTAGTCATAAGCAGAAATATATTTCACAAGGCTGTAGAGAAACTATATAGGAACATGGCTTGGGGGTACTTATAAATACTCAAAAACCTTTAGTATTTATAAATCCTCCATCTTGCTGCAATTCTTTTATAATGCCTGTATTTTCCATCTGTGTTTGGGTTATGGTGGACAGGTCCAAATGTACCATTTTATGGCCAAATGTTTGTATAAACAATACATGATTATACATTTTGTAAAATTTTAATAAATTGCCTGGAAAATGAATGTACATATTAAAATTTAAGACTATATTTATTTTTGGAGGAGTATAGATAGACTTGAAATATCTTTAAACAGACCAATATTTTTCAATTATATAGTAAGCTATTTTCTTTGTTTGTTTGTTTGTTAAAACAGAATTTCACTCTGTAGTTTGGCTGAGTAGCTGAGATTAGCAACCTTGTGTCACAACAGTTCCCTCCTTTAGCCTCCTAAGTGGTGGAATTATGACAAAAGTCACAAAACCTGCCTTCTATTCTTCATCACAGACATTAATTTCATGCCAGTGATCACTGAGGCAGAGCACTTGCTTAGCATGTGCAAAACACAGGGTTAAATCCCCAGCACTGAGAAAAAGAAGTCAAGTCTTTAGGGGACTGGGAGTGTATTTCAGTGGTAGGGTGCTTAGTATGCATAGCTTTAACCCTGGCACTGAAAAATGGATAAAATGATAAAGTTTCTGTGCTAGTATTTGATTTATAGCTTTAGGCCTAGCACTCAGGAGATAGAAGCATATTTTTAGGCCAGTTTCCTCTACATGGTAAGTTCTAGGCTAGCCCAGAGCTATATAGTGATATACTATTGCTATAAAGAAGAAGAGGTAGAGAGAATAATCACCCTGAGATTAATTCAGTGCCCTGTTATTACACGGTCTTTTTCCTTTCCCTCTATAAAACTGAAAGATTTAGTTAAATATGAAAAAGTCTTTGCTATACTATGTCATTTTGATTAAATGGTCTAGCTTGCTCTCTTTGTAACACTTGTTTACAAATTTGGTTTCTATTTGCTTTTCTATGTATGTAACTACTACTGTATGATAAGTTCAATTTCTTTTTTTTATTGAAAAAAAATGTCTGCCTCCTCCCAACCTCCCATTTCCCTCCCCCTCCTCCCACTCCTGTCCCCCTCCCTCTCCAGTCTGAAGAGCAGTCAGGGTTCCCTGCCCTGTGGAAAGTCCAAAGTCCTCCCCCCTCCCCCCTGGTCTAGGAAGGTGAACATCCAAACTGGCTAGGCTCCCACAAAGCCAGCACATGAAGTAGGATCAATACTTAGTGCCATGGTCCTTGGCTTCTCAGCAGCCCTCATTGTCTGCCATATTCAGAGAGTCCGGTTTTATCCC
>NW_004949111.1:4620585-4625102 GCF_000317375.1 Microtus ochrogaster
TGTGGTAACATAAATCTTTCATTGTAGAACATGGGAGTCAGAGGCACTTGTTTTTCTACAACTATAAAGCCAGCCTGCTCTACATAGTGTGACTAAATAGTGAGATACTTTCCAGAGGATGCCTGAGTAACAGCACATGAAAGTGATATACTTTTATACTTAAATAGGTGTTCACACATAATATATACATACAAAATTATAATATAGAATAAATGGCTTGGGGGTCATAGTTCAGTGATTAAACACTTGCCATGCAAATTTTAAGGACTTGAGTTTGAATCCCAACAATCCATGAAAAGCCGGTATGTTAGTACATGTCTTTAATCACACTGTTCCTAATGTGAAATGTGAGGCAGAAGCAGGAGAATCTCTGGAAGCTCAACAGGCAGGTAGACCTTGTCTTGAACATGGTAGAAGCCAGAGACTCACATCCAAAGTTCTTCTCTGACCTCCACCAGCAAAATAGGACATGTACTGAATTCAGATATGGAAGCACACCACACACACACACACACACACACACACACACACACACACACACACTATACATATATACATCACACACTAAACTTTAGAATATATTCAGAGTATTGTCCAATTTGTGGCTGAACTTTAAATCTGTAATTTATTTTTAATTCATCTTGGTATAAGGTAAAAGATTTAGGTTGAAGTCCATTTTTATTTATTTTTTGATGGAGATACAACTGGTCCAACATTGCCTCTTAAAGACTCCCTGTGGCTTGATTGAATACGTTGTACACCTTTGTTGGAAGCCAAATAACCGATCATACTTACCCAATTTTTGAGTCTTCTATTCCATTCCCTTAATCTAATATGTATTAAACATGGCTTCCTTCTACTTAATTTTAGCTAATTCGTTTCCTTTTTAAATTATTGTAGCTTTTAGCATATGAGTCCTATATATACATATTGTATCAAGTTTTTGTGTAATTATTTTGTTTTGGGGGGATTGAAAAAAGTGGAGGACTGGGAGTATAGCTCAGGGGTAAAGAGTCTACCTACTGTCCCTGCTAGGTTTAATCCTTAGAACCATGAAAAGGAGGAAGAAAATAATATTTTTTTTTTGCTTTTTTCAAGACAGGGTTTCTCTGTAGCTTTGGGGAATATTTTTAATTATAACTTCAGTCTGTTCACTTTTTCTTAAAGACGGGATTTCACTATTTAGCCCTGTGTGTCCTAGAATTCACTTTGTAGACCAGGCTGGCCTCAAGCTCACAGAGAGCTACCTGCCTCTGTCTCCAGAGTGTGTTAGGATTAAAGATGTGCACTAACATATCCAGGTCAGTATGTTTACTTTTACTACATAGATCATAGAAAGCCAATTGGTTTCTTTGTGATGATTAGTATTCTCACTTGCTAATTTCACTCACTAGTTGTTGGAGTATTCCGTGGGATCATAAACTATATCCTCTACTCTGCAAATGGGTTGAGCTTTAGTTCTTCCTTTCTGGTCTGTGTATGCTCTTGTACTGTCCATAAACTGGTATGTGTGTTAAAATCACTTCTATGCTGAGTACAAGTAATCAGAATGGATATCTTGTTTACTCTCATTAGAATTTTTTTAGATTCTTCTACTTTTTACCATTAAGCATGAAACTATCTGCAGGCTGTGGAGTTCTGGGGAGTTCTTTACAGGATAGTTTTTAATGCTGAACTAAATTGTCTTAACAGTTAAATTACTAGTCAAGTAATTTGTTCATACTGTGGTAATTCGCACTTTTGAAAGAACTGCTCCATCTTATCCAAGTTATCCAATGTGTGTACAGAATTATTTATATAGTTCCTTTATTATTTATTTTGTATCTACAAAGTCTATAGCAATATACACTGTCTCAAAAACCCAAAAGAAATTATTAATCATTTGAAAATTTCATATATATGACATATTTTGATCATATTAATCCCCAACAACCCTATAACTTCTCTCAGATCCACTTCCTCCCGATTTCATGTCTTTTACCCTTTGATTAAATATAGATTACTTTCTATAAATGTAATATAGCTAAACACAGTTTCCCCTACATCTACTCATCCCACTTCCTTCCCATCTTTTCTATCCTGATCTACTCCCTTTCTATCTCTCATGTCCTATTTTTTTTTAAAAGTCCAGTTTATACTGGTCATATACTCATGGATATAAAGCCATCAACTGGAAGCTGTCAATCTGCCAGTGCCTTACACCTTAAAGAAAACTCACTTTCCTTGCCTCAGAAACTGCTAATACATACCTATTAAACTTAGGGTAGAGGTTTATGAGTGAGCCACTTATCCTCCATGTTGAAATGCTGATTGGCTTGAAGTTGTGTAGCCAACCACATCTGCTGTGAATTCATGAGAACCACAGTTGCATGTCCTGACATTCTGTCCTTCATTCTGCTCCCTCCAAACCTCTAATCATTTTTTATTGATTTTTATTGAGCTCTACATTTTTCTCTGCTCCCCTCCCTGCCTCTCCCCTCCCCTTCAACCTTCTCTCAAGGTCCCCATGCTCCCAATTTACTCAGGAGATCTTGTCTTTTTCTACTTCCCTTGTAGATTAGATCTATGTATGTCTCTCTTCTTAAAATTGTTCAGTTTCTTCTTCTGAAATACTCACTGAGCCTTGGAGAGAAGAGTGGAATATAGATGTCTCATTTGTTGTATACACACCATGCACCCTTATTCTCCATACTTTCATTAGTTGTGAGTTTCTACATTAACTGCCATGCACTGCACAAAGACATTTCTCTAATGAGATCTGGGAACTGTACCAATCTGTGGGTATAAAGACACAAATTGGATAGAACCAAACATGACTGGCAAAGAAAGAAAAAAGATTAATGAGATGATTCCTAAGGGTATTCAGCTATAATCATACATTGTTGCCTAGCCCAACTGTCATCAGAGAGGCTTCACCCAGCAATTGATGGGAGCCAAATATTAGGCCAAGTTCAGGGAATTCTGTTGAAGAGAGGGGAAGGACTGTAGGAGCCAGTGGAGTCAAGAACATCATGAGAAAATCCACAGACTCAACTAGCCTGCATTTATAGGGGCTCACAGAGACTGAATTGACAACTAATGAGCTCATATGAGACCGACCTAGGCACTCTGTGTATATGTGACAGTTGTGTAACTTGGTCTTCTTGTGAGACTCCTAACAGTGAGAACAGGGGCTGTCGCTGACTCTGTTGCCTTTTGGGACCAGTTACTCCTACTGGGTTACCTTAATAGGAAAGGAGGTGCTAGTCTCACTGCAACTTGTTATACCATGACTGACTGACAGAAATCCATTATCTGAAGAGAAGCAAAGAAGGAGGAGTGAGTGGGAAAGGAGAGGAGGAAGGAGGAGGAACTGGAAGAAGAGGAGTGAAACTTTGGTTGGGATGTAAAAATAAACAAAGAAATGAATGAATGAATAAGAACAGCAAAAAGGATACAAATTTCAAGACAGTGTGATACTATGTCCCCTCTGGAGCCTGTGATCTCCCGACCCACGGGTTCTTGACTAGATTTACAGAAGTAGGTAAGCGTTTTCTCTCATAGAGCAGGCCTTTAATCCAATCAGAAAATGGTTGATTATTCCCACAACATTTGTGCCACTGTTTCACTGGCGACAGCGTCTTGCCCCACTGATCAGCAGTGGACCTCATCGCATTCACAGCTCGCTAGGACTCTTGAGGACTTTTTGCTCTCAGCACCCAACATGACATCTCCTGGTACCGTGACTGCTAGTCAGCCAGGAGGAAGCTTCCTACTTGGTACTAACTTAATTCCTCCATGTTCTGTGACTATAGTGTGGAGTATCTTCAGCAATAAGGTCCTACCATCACGTTCTGGTAGGCAACCAAGAGCAATGGCAGCAGCCTGCATTATTTTGAGGGTATCTGGCACACCTCTGACCAACAACTTCAGGGGAGGTGGATTTTAAAGATGTTTTATGTTTATGCTGCAGAAATAGAATAGAAATTCGGGCTATACACTGGGATAAAATATTTGTCCACCACATATCTAACAAAGAATTAATACAGAGTATTTAAAAAATGCAAAACACTCCCTTCAGTTAGAAGACACATTTTACTGAAGAGGCTATAGGAATAGCAAACAAACATGTGGAATGATTTTTAACATTACTAGACATTAGGAAAACCAAAATGAATTCCATGAATTTTAGTGATTGAGCCTTGCTTAGCATAAGTATAACCCTGGGTTCAATACTCAGCATAACAATATAATTAAACCCTGGAATAATAGAATAATATATATATACATATATCTTGATATTATTAAACATTGGAAAGATCTTTCATACATTGTTAAAAAGAATATAAAATGAAAATTTATATCCATACAAAAAGTTATATATGACTTTTTATAGGAATATTATATGTTATAGCCAAAATCTGGGCACAAAATATGTCCAGTTTCTTTCTCTTTCTCTCTCTCTCTCTCTCTCTCTCTCTCTCTCTCTCTCTCTCTCTCTCTCTCTCTGTGTGTGTGTGTGTGTGTGTGTGTGTGTG
>NW_004949111.1:4625202-4636533 GCF_000317375.1 Microtus ochrogaster
TCTCTCTCTCTCTCTCTCTCTCTCTCTCTCTCTCTCTCTCTGTGTGTGTGTGTGTGTGTGTGTGTGTGTGTGTGTGTGTGTGTGTGAGTTTTCCTAAGTAGCCCTGACTGGCCTGGTACTATTTGTGTATCCCAAGTTAACATTAAATTCACAGCAATCTTAATGCCTCAACCTCCCGAGTTGCTAGAATTGCAGGCATGTTTCACCACACTTGGCCTACTGTTTTTGATATTGTTCTATAATACTTTAAGTCATAATTCACAAGAAGCAAAGTGAAGAATAAACAAAATATGTCTCTGAAATTTGAAAAATTTGTGACTCTTCATTTATTTTTTATCTTGATAAAATGTATTTGAGCTAGCCATGGTTTCTTGCACCTGTAATCTTAGCACTGAGAGGACGAAGGCAAAAGGATTGCTTTTAGTTTAAGGTAGCACAGGCTGTGTTGTGAGCTCCTGGCCAGCCTGGATTACAGGGTGGGAGTCTTTCTTTAAGACTGCACAAAAGCAACAAAAATTAAGACTAATGATATAGTTCAGTAATAGTTTATTTGGCTCTCTGAGTTTGGTTCCAAATATTGATTAAAAAATAACCATCTTTAATTGGTTCTAAGTCTAATAAAAAAAATTTAGACTACTAGAAGCAGGTATTTTGAAGCCAAAGATATACAGAGAGGGAACATGAGCGACAGTTGTAGCTGTAAACCTAAATTCATTTATCCATTTTAAGAATTTGGTAAATTATTTTCCTTAGAAATAAAAATAAAAACAGGAACAAAAGCAATGTTTAATAGCCTGCATGTCATTTGAAAGTCTAAATATTTAAATAGATACTCTCTTTTGCTAAAAACAATTTTTTAGTTTTGCTTAGTGCCATAAAAGTTTTAGTGCTTCATGTGTTTATGTGTCCTATCTAATCATATTTTACGCTTCATTTGTTTGTTATTCTAATGCCTGGGTTGTCTAAAATTGCTTATATTTCTCTTACAAAGACTTGGATTGGGAATCGAAGAAGAAAATATCGTTTAATGGGAATTGAAGTTCCACCTCCAAGAGGAGGCCCTGCTGATTTCTCTGAGCAGCCTGAGTCTGGTTCTTTGTCTGGACTCACACCAGGAGAGGAAGCTGGGCCTGAAGTAGGAGAGGATAATGACAGAAATGATGAAGTGTCCATCTGTTTGTCCGAAGCAAGCTCTCAAGGTACTTTACTGCATCTCCTAATAACAGCCTTTGGAAAATTCTTATATTTTTACTTGCTTTTCAGTGTACTGCACTTTAAGTAAAGAGTGTTCAGAACATACGACCAAGTGTTTGAAAGAAACAAATTTGTTTTTAATGCTTCTATGTAAAAAGTCTTCCATATCAAGTCATCACAAAGCATATTCATCTATCACAGTAGTGATGCCCTACTTTTAAAAATGTTAGCTATTACAACAGTCCTTATACTAGAATCAGGTAAATGATTACGTTTGGAATTCTAATCAGCTAGGCGAGAGCTTCCAAATATTTCAACAAGTATGGTATATTAAGATGAATAATAGGCTTGTAAGCTGAGATACTAGTTGCCATTCAGTGCTTTTCCCCTAGCAAACTGTACAGTGTCAGGCAAAGTATTTAACTCTGCTCATTAGACTTCCCTTCTTTGCCTATTAAAGAAAGTTAAACAGGCTCATCTTTGTATTACCTCTCAATGATTCCCTGAATAAGTCTGCGTGCTAGAGCCAAGATTAATACCATGTACCCAAGAGGAATATTTGATTTAACTTCGAGCACAGAAATAAATAGTCCTGGTATCATATTTACATTATATATCATGAAAATATTCCTCATAAATATAAAATCCAGTCATTTTTAGTAAAGTTTTTAGATCTATACCATTAATATTTTATTTTAGATCTTTTTGTAATCAACCAAGGAAACTCCCCATGTTGACTCACTGCCTTTTCTGTCCTCAGCATCAAGCATACTAACCTGTCTATGTAAGTGTGTCTTTCTTATGCACTTTTCAGAATCTGATCATAAAAACTATAGTCCTTTTGTATCTGTGCTTCAGAAATTAAGAACCTCTCATTTGCTTGTTTTTTTTTTTCCATCGATATCAGTTAAGTATATTGGCAAATTATTTTCTGGTTTATTTATCTGTTTTGTGTGTATACATGTGTTTGATGTGTGTAGGGACACACAAACCCAGAGATCTCTTTCCTGGTTCTAGCTTGCTTGTTCTGGGAATTCCCTGTCTCCCTCTGATCCACTGGACTAGAATTACTGGTGGGCAACCATCCCCACTCCACTCCATATGGTTATATGGTAACTGTCCCCACTTACGGTTATGTGGCAAGTGCTTTGCCCATGGAGCCATCTCACCAACCCCTTGTTTATTTCCTTGACTTTTAACTTTTTATGATTCATCTACACATATATATTCATATCCACATGCATGGAGAGAGAGCTAAAGAGAAAAACCGGCTTGCACTCACTATGCTGCAAAAGACTGGTCTTGGACTTCCCAACCCTTACCTCCCAGGAGCTTGGATGAGTAGCATGTACTTTTTTGCCTATCAATACTAGTCATCTTCAAGAGTGGCATTATTTGTGTGATATAAAATTTTATGTTAGGGTAATAACTGATTATACAAAATCATTTTTAGCAATTAGATCAAGAATAAATTTGGCAGCAGCCATAACTTTTGTGTTCTTACTGAGTCTTTCTGTGAGCTCTGGAGTGTTAGTTAACCAGTTACTTTAGATACCTCAGAAGCTCCAATGTAGAGAGGAGGGTGACTACAAAACATTATCACCCCAGGTTGAAGAGCAAGGTGAACAACTCCTCATTTTTGGGATTAGGAGAATAATCAAAGTATTATTAATGGTACAGCTTTATCAACATGACATTATGTAGGATAACAAGATGTATTATTGAAGTGATGAAGTTTAGATTTGATTATTTTGAATTAGAATTTGTCATTTCTCCTGATCCTCCTATCACTACCTCCTGGTTCTGATTTTTCATGGTAAAATTTTGGGGTATAATTTTTACATTGTCAGACATAGAAATATTTTCCCTTGTGGTTTCTTCCTTTGCATTCCTAATTAAAGTCTCTTCTTGCATACAGTTGTGAAAATAAGCTCATATATTCGCTTCTGGCATCCTTATGGCTTCAGTTTAACAATTTTATATTAATTTCACTGAGAATTTACTTTGCCTTAAGATGTATGAGGAAAATACCTAATTTTACTTTTCCAAATAGTTCGGCAACGGTTGTATACTATTTGTTGCATAATTCATTCTTTGTCCAGTTAATTACAGTACAGCTTTCAAAAATTAATTATGTATTTATACATATGCATATTCAGGTACACATACATAAACACATGAGAAAATTCTGAACTTCCTATTATGTTACATTTATCTGTTTTTAACTGTGGCTTTATAAAATCACTTACTATCTGGTAAAGTTTTTATTTTAGCTTTAGATGAACTGTAAAATTTTTTAGCTATATCTTCTCACAATTTCCTCCTCAAATATATGCAAAATTTTTACTCCTATCACATTAAATAGTCAGGCTGTCATTATAAAGATTAATTCGGTTTGCAGTTCTGAGGCTTAGAAAATAGCAGCAAATACACAGAGACCTGTTGGGTAATATGGGTCTGGAACTCAAAAGAGAGCTTTAAGTAGGGAGAAGAAACAGCAATCTGACAAACAGAGGCTAATTAGTACCTCGCCACAGAAGCAGAGTTTTGATTGAGAAAATTAAAATCCCAAAACAAAACAAGACAAGACAATGGAGAAAGACTGTATGTTGAGAAATATTTACATTTTTGGGCCCCAGGGGGAAAAATAGCTGCTGAAAGAACCTTCAGGAAGAACAGAGCTGGATAGTGTGCCATAACTAAAACCAAGGAAAGAAAGAGATTTCAGAAATAAGAGGGGTCATTATCTCAATGATATCATAAAAATTGAGTAGAAAGGAGAGGCCATTGAATCAGTCTTTAAGAGGTTCTTTGCAAAAGCAATTAATTGCATGCCCAAGGGGCAGGCAGGCAAATTGTAATAAGTAGAATAATGATAGGGACAGAGAAAAATTGTCACTGTTGAGAGGACAGCGAATTTTAAGTCCAGGTGTTTGGAAGATTATCAAATGTGAATATTCTCTGACTCTACCTCTTTCTCTCTTTCTCTCCTCCCCTCTCCCTTCTCCCTCCTTCTTCCTCTCCTACCCTCCTCCATCTTTCTCACTTAAGGCTACAAATGATAGCAGAACTTAGAGGGGCAGGAACTGATGCAGGCTTCACAATCATTAAGAAAAAAATGTTTATGATTTCTGAGGTCATTTGTCCTCATATGGTTGGTCTAGTAAATATGTGTTTGTCTTCTGTTAGTCTTTCCAAAATTCTATGTGCCTGGAGATTCTTGGGTAGCAGTAATTACATGATGGGGTCTTTAAGAGCCCAATGCCCGACAGCTATTTGAAGTGAATAAGGAAGAAGAGGTTTGTATGTTTCTCTGAAAAGGCAGGCTTTCTATGAGGGCATGTAGTAGTAGGAGCTGCGGAGCTGCATCCCCAGCACCCCAGCCACCTGGCTAGCTTATGCCCTGAAATAGTTACACAGACACTGTATTCTTTTAATCACTGCTTGGCCCATTTCTATCTAGCCTCTTTTAGGCTAACTCTCGCACCTGGACTAGCCCATCTCTAATAATCTGCTGTAGCCCACAAGGTGGCTTACCAGGGAGATTCTAGCCTACATCCATCCTGGGTCGGAGCTTCATCGCATGCTTCTCGGAGAGCAGAGCTATACCTGCATCTGCCCAGGAGAGGGGAGCATGGCGTCTCTGCTCCAGAGCACAGAGCTGTCGAGACTGAGCTCACTTCCTCTTCCTCCCAGCATTCTGCTCTGTTTACTCCTCCCACCTATGTTTTAACCTATCAGGGCAAGCAGCTTCTTTATTTAATTAACCAATGACCTTCCTCCATCAAGGGCATACTCTGAGGAATCAAAAGGCATAGGCCCCTGAGTGCAGAGTTTCATTCCCAACTGCTACTTCCCCTCCTGAACCAGAATTTTAGAAAATCAGCACTTAATGAGAAAACAGTGCATGTTAATTTGAAGGTCTGTGTTAATGGTCTGCATTTAATAAACCACTGCTCCTCTACTGGCATCCTTTGTCATATAATAATATGCTGTCTAGATAGCTGGCATAGTAATCAAGACCTAATGAGAAAAAGAAGAGAAAGAATTTAATGTATGAATCAAAAAACACAGGATGAGACGTAAACAATTCCCCTGGTGGCTTATTTTTCACAACTGCACAGTAACCTTTTCATTCTCATCAGAAATTGTAGCAGAAAAGCATTTTCAAAGACTGGAAGGAGCCTCTTTGGTGCTGTTTCCTACTAGGCCTGTACAATTTCTTCATTTTGCTGATGGAGAATACTAATCTGACTGAGTTGGCTATGTGATCTTTTTGTAAGAACTAATTATATCGTCTGGCTGAGACTAATGCCCTAGCTCTAAAATGCACTGACCTATATTCTCTTCCAGTTTGGGAAAATCTAGCTAGATTATGTTTACATTGAGATTTGCATTGATGTCTTATTAGAGTTATAAAGATAATTCAAAAACCTAACTACTAGAATTCATAGTCCTTGTACACAACTGTTAATTTAACAGGATTAGAGTATTTTAAATGTCTAAAAGGGGAAAGACTTTTAAATTGGTGCTTGCATATTATAATACATGTTAAACCAAACACATGAAAAAAACCATACAGTTTCTTTCAGTGTCTTTACAAGAAAAAATATATTCCTTCAAATTGTGAGAAGGGGCTAGCTTTGCTGGCTAACCAAAAGTGTTCATGATCCCTTAACAATTTCACATGCAATCCTTTGTTTCTGAGCAAGCCTGTCGGTTCCTGACACAGACCTTCTGACTCAACTCAGTTCTACCTTGTGCTTGACCTTCTGCTTCCCCATTTCTTTTCCATTTTCCTGGGAGGAGTGAAGCTAGGCACAGGTGGACTGATCTGGCAAGGAAGGAAAAGCTACATGGCTTCACCCCTTATGTACAACTTGGAAACTTCCGCAAAAAAATAATACCTGGCTAACTCACCTCCTTCATTTTAACTTTGTTTTCTACCAAAATATATTTATTATTGAGAAATTTAAAGATTTTCCACTATCCTGAGAGGCAAATGGTTTAAAGTATAGAAATAATTGATACAACATTAACATTGGTAGAAGTGCCTCTTTTTCAACTGTATCTTAGTATGTAAAGTGTATAGAGTGCATGCATTAAAAGATAACTCCCCATGGTTTACATAGGGTGCTCTCTAAAGTTTCACTGATTAATTCTATTTTTTATTTTTCAATTAACAAAGCTGCTTGTTTTGAGGAATTACCAAAACACATTGACAGTGTCTGGATCTTAAACTTTCGTTGATGCTGCAAGTATCTATATGCAGAAGGAAGCATCCCCTATTCAGTTTATCACTCTGCACCTTCTTATTTCAGAAGCCTCAAAATAGCTTTTATTTAAATTTCCTAAAATAATCAAACCATGCATAAATAAGCTGTCAGTGAACCAGAACTGTATATAAAGTTCTGAGTAAATCTGAAGAAGTGTACAGCAATCCCATAAGGAATAGTACCAGTAATGATCTTGTTGGTGAGCAATATAACCCCTCTTCTGAGACCACTGTACCTAATATCAGATCTGCAGCTAAAGCTAATGAAAAATTTCCCTTTTTCCATTTCATTGCATCACTGATTATGTAGGACTTGAAATGTCTGTGACTTGAAATGTCTAAATAATGACTAGGTAAACTTTTCTTTGTCTAGGATTCATTGCTTTTATAAAATTTTAAATTGACTTGCCTTACATTTCACAAATAAATGAGATCATGCACTTTTTTTCTTTCTGTCTGTCTGGCTTATTTCACTTAGTTAACATCCCCTGGGTTCATCCGTGTTGCAGCAAATAGCAGGGCAAGAAAGGTCAAATAAATCAAATATAATACAACAGTGGATTTTTGAATGGGGAGGGGATAATGGAGATACAGCTCAGAGGGTACAAACTTGCAGTGTGTGTGATGAATAAGGGGAAAAACCTAATGAATAGTGTGAAGACCATAGTTAATGATAATATATTGTGTAGTCAGGATTTTCAGTATGTGATGATAGCAGGTGTTGCCTGGGGGATGGGAAACTGTGAAATGATAAATATGTTAATTTATTTCATTATAGTGGTCTTTCTGCTATATAAATGTATATTGTGTTATATACCACACGTACATACAATAAAATTTAATTTAAAGTGTATGGTAGAGATAAGAAAGTTAAATTGAATTTATACCAAACATTGAATTAAAATTCTGTTGAAGTTTTCTTGGATAGCATACACTTGAATTCTCATAAGCAATTCTCCTAAGTGAATTTCTCCTAATCCTTCTTCATGTTTCTACGTGGGGATGAATGGATTAGAAAAATCTTAGGAGGGCTGATAAAAATTTTTGTTCTGCTTTATAAATTGAATTAAAATGTTGTTTACCTAGGATCTGAGGAATTTTACTAGTATTTATTTAAATAATCTCCATGAAATCGCTGTGAAGAGAAGAGAGACCCAGAGATAAGCACTGCTACTCTGTTTTGAAAGCATCTGGGAGAGGGTACTATAAAATAAAGAGGTTAGGGGGTAATGTATGCAGACTCACCCAGGCCTTGAAGCAGGCACTTGCCGTAGCTCATCACAAAGAGCTTTGTATTAGACTAGATCCTCTAAATTAATATCATTTGTCTCTATTTTATTATTGTAAAATATTGAATTTGATCCAAAAAATGCATCTCCATTGTAGGAAATATTTGGAAGTACCATGGAAATGGAAAGACTCTTACTCCTTAGTGAAAAACTCTGTGTAAACAAGAGCAAGGGCATATTTTTGCAAGTATTTTCTCTTTGCATATGTACAAGTATGTACAACAGTAAGCATATGTATACTAGTACTTAAATAAACCTGCATTTTCATAAAATTGGAAATCTGGCTTTGTAATTTTATGCCATTTATTGAGAAATTTTTGTTTTTGTTTTATTACAATGAGCAAATCCAGGAGTAGTAAAAAGGCCTGTAAATTCACCACTTAAAATGCAGAGATGGGAAAATTGTTGAAACTTTAAGGTTAATATGGTCTACATTGAGTTTTTTGTCAGCCAGGGCTATGTAATAAGACCTTATCAACAAAAAATAGGAAAGAAAAGAAAACAAAAATGAGTATTGTTACAAAAGAGCTTAACTAAACAAAATTTAAAAAATTAAAGTAAAAACCATTATAGTTATATATAATTCTATCCAGGCATAATAACAGAAACACTTGAGCACAAATGGTATCATTCTTTTTTTAATTCATTAAAAACCTACTTTTTTCTTTTACAAATACAAAATTATGTAAACCTACATCATAGATCTTATCATTTTCAATTTTTCATTTGTTAGTAGGTCATTTTATTTCATTTTTAGCAATTTCATAGTACTTAAATGCCTTCTGTACTTGTCCACTGTTAAAGCTAGAGTTTTCTCTCATCTTTTCTGTTAGAAATAGAAGAGTGATGATAATCCTTGTATTTCTATCCATCCACATAACTAACTAAACTATACGTGACTTGGATATGAATAAAATTCACAACAAAGCACATTTGTAATAGATTTGCCATGTGTATGTTTTTGGTAAAGGAGGCATTATTTAAGTATTATTTTAAAACTTCAGTGAAGTTTTGAGATACAAGATATGAAATCTTCACTTTTTTTCTTATAGAGGAGCCCAGTGACATCATCCCTGATGAGACCAGGATGCAGAAGGATGAAGAGCACCAGGCAGTATCTGCAGATAATGTGGTATGTAGTTTGAAATTCTTTCCTCATTACAGGATGGACTTTAAGAACATTGTGCCAGTTGATGACACCATCTGTATTATCAGAATAAAGTTTTGTTTTACTCTGTAAACTAAAGCAGAGCTTTTTTCCCTATGATTTTAATATATCTTTCAGTGTTCAATAAGTAAATTTTAAACCCTTTTTCATTTTTTAACTTTAGGAGATTTCCAAGAATGAAAATCTAAAACTTAGTTCAAATATGACATATTTTACATATAACAAGTTATTTTTCTTAAACACACTGATAAGGGAGCAGATTCATTTCATTTGACAGATGGCAGAATTGAAGTGGAGTTTAGGTGGCGATTGTGGAGGAAGCCTTTGTTAGTACAAGTGCTTGCATCCAAGGGTTTGTCTGTTTAGACTATACCTATCTATACTGTATTTGGAAACTTTTCCCTGGTTAAATTGGACTCTGGTAATTGCATTCAAAATCACAGCAAAGAAAGACAATATTTTAAGAATTTGAATAGCAGCAGGAACAGGCTGTGTGTGGATTAAACTGGATTGGAAAAAATGTAAACATATAGTGATATTCCCTTAGCAGCTGTTTTAGCAGAATTTGTTTATATTTTGGCCCCACAAAATGATACAGAAATCAAGATAGTATTAAACAATGCCAGACACAAAAAGAAACTCCATTACATTTTCATTTTTGCTTTTGAATCAATGTTCTATGCATAATTTTCATTAAAATCACACATATAATGGAGTTTTCGTTTCCAAAGTAGTTGTGATGTCATAATTTATTGTAACTTCTATCACAGATGTTATTTCTTTGGCCCAATAATCCTAAACATCTATTTAATAAAAGCAGAACACATACAATATATATTTGGCCTCATATTTGTTAAATACCAACAATATCTAGCATTATTTTCTACATCTAAAATAGAGTTCTGAATTACATTTCATGGACGTTTAATTCAACAGACATATTGAAAAATTAGGTTTGATTTTAAGGCAGTTTCTTTCTTCAAATGACTTATAATCATTGTTTTCCACAGTGAACACTCCTAATATTTTAAATCTTGCCAAATATCTCCTTCTGCTCTAGATTTTAATTACAGCATATTAAATATAAATAATTATTTACAATTGAAATATCTTTTCTTCCAAAGATATGTTCACTTCTAGCCTGAATTTCTCTACATTGAATCTCCCCAGCAGCAGACAACTAAAAATAATAAATGAAGTCGTGACATGCTATGACTCATAGTCATTTCGGCACCTAATTTTTCAAGAACAATTGATTTTCAGAGACAAAACTTCAAACTTTCAAATGTTGATCTTCTCTCCCTGTAACTTTTGAGTGCCTCCAATTATTCATGGATGACAAATCCCAGAGACATATAAGACCCATTTATATGCACAACTCTATACAGTGGCTGTTGGTACCTACTTTTCTTAAATGCCTACCTCTATTTTTCCAGAATCAATCCAAACAGGTAGCAAATCTAAAAACCTTAAAACAAGAAGTATAAAGTGTAAAGCCTAGAGAAGACTGATATGATTAAGACTCAATTTTATCCTGATTCTAATAGAAAAAAAAAGCATTAGACACATCCCCACGCAGTGGTAGAAGGCAATTTCACTGCAGCTGTCCCTGACTCACAGAAAGCAGGTCAAAAGCCCTGTGATGATATCATTTCCTCAATGGCAGTATATCAAGTACCATGATTCGAAGTTTGTTTGTGAGTTTTAATCACATATATTTTAATCATATAGATATATAATATAGATATATAATATATATTCCTGGATAGAAAGTCTAATTTCATATTCTGCCTATGACATGCTGCTGTTAGTGTGCTTGTTCTTAAAATACTGACTACTGACTAAACCTGGTTTATCTTCCCTCTTTTTAAACCTCACTTTTGGTTGGCAGTGTTTAAATGTTTTAAGGTACAGTTTGTTTCCCCTTAACTACATTGTTTTACATGCAAAGGATAATATTTAAACTGATTTTATTGTTTTTTCTTTATTTTTTAAAAGGTTTTCTTATTAAATAATTTGTTTTATCCTTCCAGTTGGATCTTATTGGTAATTATTTTAATCAGCACTGAGATGTATTGTTTACCTTTTGACAGATATTTACTTATTATCTATGGTACACAAGATACTTCACAAGCCCTTTTTGTTGTGCCTTAATTCTGAAGCTAGGGGAACCTCTCTCGTCTCTGTCCTCTCCTTGCTCTCTTTGTTACTGTCCAATGAAGAAAACAAATCCCCATGCAATTTTCAGCATTCTATCATAGATGGCTGCTTCAAATGTCTAGCTAATGGAGCACATTAAATATGTGAATTTTTAGACCTTGTATTTTCCTTTGGGATACATGCCATATGTTAACATTTTCATTAGAAGGAAGGGTCATGTTGAGACAGTAAAGGAACCCGTTTCT
>NW_004949111.1:4636633-4664062 GCF_000317375.1 Microtus ochrogaster
AGAGAGAGAGAGAGAGAGATTAAAAATTAGTTCCTTATCCAAGAAGGGCCATATCATTCACCAGTTAAAGACATAAGGGGTAACACAGACACGTCCTGTGTGTAACACCAAGCAAGGAGCCAATTATCAAAGTTTAATCCAGATATCCTAAATCTCTCTGTCACCAAAACTAAATATTAAATAGGTATGTTGGGCACATTGTGTATAGTGATCTGATATATATTTGTTGCCTATGTTCCAGAAAATAGAAATTATCGATGATGAAGAAAGTGACATGATAAGCAATTCCGAGGCAGAACAAGTGAATTCTCTCCTGGATTATAAGGTAAAGGGAATTTCAAGTTCTGAACTCATTAAGGGGAGCTATTGAGTGGAAATGATTTATAGTGCCTCTGATTTCCCCATCTGATAGACTAGGCAATCTGGGTCTCTGTCCTGATTATCTCAGGCAACTTGAAAATTAGTCAAAATGTTGGACATTTTAATACTGCTGGCTTGTTTGGTTCTTATGGTCTTTAATAACAAGTGTTTACTGGCTTAAAAATTGGCATTGATTGTGTTCAAGTGGGAACAACACATATAGTGGTGGTAAATGTGAAATTTATGGTAAAGCTGAGAGAGGTGGTGGTGTGTACATGAAGTCCCAGGTATATGTGGTGATGAGGCAGGAACATCACTTTAGCTCAGCAATTTAAAACCAGGCTGGACAACATTGAAAGACCCTCCCTCAAACAAAATAAACACAACAGTAACAAGAACATGTTAGGAAACGGGAAAATTTCTTTTCCAGTGTCCATTGCTAATTTTATATTGAATTTCAGTTTATTCCAAGACTGTCTTTAAGACTATACCTGATATCATTTTTTAAGAATTTGAAAAATACTTCCCAATGAAAATACAGGGTGAATATGAATAGATATGACCTTTTCTTAATGCCACTTGTTACTAAATCGGAAGGCATCCTCTGATAGTGTGTCATGAATAATTTTGTTTTTACTCAATTTTGACATAAGTTATCAATCTGTTTGTCAATTTGTTTTTTGTGTGAAAGTGCTCTCCCCTTGTTACTCAGCAGCCTATCTTGCTAGGAAACTTTGGGCTTTCTGAAATTTTGGCACACAGTGCTTCTTTCTAAATACCAAGTTTCTTTTTGTAGAGTATAATCAGAATTTAAAGCTTATGATAGTAACAAAGACCACCATTTAATTAGAAAACAGCTTTCACTTTCATCAAAAAAAAAATCCTTGCAGTTTTAGACTAGTTTAACTGAATTTTAGACCATTGTACATTTTGTTTTCCTAATGTTCATAACATTACAAGTTTTAAAATATTGAGTGTTATAGACACAAAGGGAAATTGTCTCTTGAAATTTATTTCTGAGTGGTCAAAGAACACAATAAAATTATACATTAAACTGTATTTATGTGTAGATATAGTAGGTCCTACTTGTTATCCCAACGCTCACCAGTCTGAGGCAGGAGGAGCTCCATTAATTCAAGGCCAGCCTAGAATATATAATGTGATCTTATCTTAAAAAGAATAAATTTTCAATAAAAATAAACTGTATTCCCAACTAGCTGAATTATGAAGTTTCTGGTTTTCAGTTTGAAGAGATCATACTAATACTCCCCTGTGGTCATATAATACTTCTAACTACTGAGTTCAGGATTAAAATGACTTTGCAGACCAGGTCACTGCTTGGCACGGGCTGTGGAAAGTGCAGGCGAGAGGACTGGATTGCACAGCTGTTAAGTGTGCCCCACTTAGCACTCCTGAACAGGTCAAACAGGGTTGGACTGAAACATAGAGGATTCTTTTCCAGGACGTACCTCTCCCCTTTTCAGTGGCAGTTCACTCGAGAGAGTTTGCAGCTAAAGACCGGGGAGGGAAGAGCAGAACAGGCAGTGAATGCTTGCATTGAACTCTAATAGACAGTTTAGTAATCCAATGTTTTCCAGTATGGGAGCAGGAGATCCCATAATGGGTCATTCTTTATAATTACCTCCATCACATTTAGGCTTCTTTCCTTGAATTCACAATATTTGTACACATATATAGCAAAAATCTATTTATCTATACATTATTTTCATATGCTTCCATTTACCATCTGTGAACTTTGGGCCTGGAGTTGCCATTGCATATTTTGAGCATTGCTGTAGAACGTATCAGTTTAGAAATTTAATACCTTGAATAAAGTTGCTATACTCTATTTAAATAAACACACTAGTGTTCTTTGTTTAGGGGTGAAAGTTATTTTTTTCATTTCTTAAGTATATTCATAATAAGTTTCTTGAAGGCAGAAATGTATTTTAATCACCTATGTGTTACTTGGATGGGGAGCCTGGCACATAGATGTTTAGTAAGCAGTTGCTTAGAAAGTAATTGAATAAATTAATTTGTCTCTGGAAATAATTTTAATAGTCTCCCAAGTGTTTATTTGTATAAATTCAATTAGTATTAGAAGCTCCAGCATTTTAAACTTTCCCATATTGAATTCATCTTCTGTGCTTGGGATTTATTATAACAAACTAAAAGAATGTTCGCTATAGTGCATTTTATTAATATAAAGTTTAGTTGTTATAGCATTCTGATTGAGATGCATCGGTAGAAATACATATTTCTGGGGGTTAACTAATCCCAAATCCTTATGAGGAAAGCTGATGGATGCAATACCTGTGGCATGAGTAACTATATCATAAAATAGGGCATCAGGCATGGTAGCTGTTAATACCCTTCCCAGAGATCAAAGCTCTGGTATATTTGCAACCTTGTGTCTCACAGCAATCATCCTGCAAAATTATAAACAGTTTGCTGGGAATGTGGGGAATGTTTTTTTAGCAAAAATAAACTGGGCCTTATTTTGTAAAAGTCGGTGTCTGCTATTGTCTTATTAGTTGCTTTCCTAAGTACTCCACTGACTTAAGAAAATCTCTAACGCACACATAAATTACTGCCTGTAATCTAGGAAGCATGTAATTGGCTTGCAAAAAGCACTTCCGAGAAGAAAATGTCTACAATATTAAATTATCTTAAAGTTGTTTATGCTTTTCAAACATTTCATAAATACTGAAGAAGGGAAATATTTGCATGAAAAATTAGAGATCCTCCTGTGAAAAGATGCTTTCGTGACTTTTGCAAATATGAACTAATGTTTCTAAAATGTTTTCTGATGGACTATGAGTACAGCTCAGGAAGACTGAATGCAAATGAATCATTATTAAATAATGATAGATAGAGCCTGTATTCAAATGGCTTTCTGCCTAGTGTGCTGGTACACACCTGGACACCAAGAACTTAAAAAGTGGAGCACAAGTCAAGGGTACCATCAACTGCACAGCAAAAGCAAAACAAGACTGGAAAGATGGGTGAATTGCTAAAGGGCTTGCTAAGGAAGCGGACAGATCTGAGTTGGGCTTTCCAGCACCCATGTGAAAAGCCTGGCCTGTGAAACATACCTGGAAGCCCAGTGCTGGAGAGGCAGAGACAAAATAGTGGGCTTCATGTTCAGCGAGAGACCCTGTTTCAGAAAAGAAGTTGGAGTGCAACTGAAGAAAATGCTTGATATCAACCTGTGACTTATATACACGCACTCACACACATACTCACACACACACATAGTGAGAAAGACTCACACATGTGTATGTGCACACACATACCACACATACATATACCACATATATGTACATCAAATATGAAGCAAACAAAACAGAAGAAAATCATTTTCTGGCCAGCATTTTATTAATACAAATCTCTGACAATGACTTCTAATAAAAGTAAAACCATATCATAACAGAAACATGTTGAATTTCTCTAGAGTGCTTACTTTTGAACTTAGTTGTGTTAGTGACTGAATAGAAATTTCTCTTGGACAGATGTTTCACTTATTACGTGGTCTGGAAGGAAGCAGTTTCATCACATAAATTAAGGTTAAAATTGAGCTAATAAGTGATATAGTAAACATGTTCACAGATTGGATGTGATTAATACCACAACATCCACTTGACCGAAATTCTAAAATAACCATACAATCAACTAATTTTAATATGTCTTTAGGAAGCTTTTTGAACAAATGCTGTTTAAAGTCCTCCTGTACTCTGAGACCAGGTCTCCAGTAGAAAGAATTTTCTGTCTACTTCTACAGTTCTTGTCAAGGAGGCTGATTGATATTTGGTTTTATTTATTTTTATTTTTTCATAATGTATATTTCAATTGTAAACTGACTAATTGTAGCCGTATATATATTCATGAGGTACAAGGTATGATATATAAATACAATGGAAAACAATTAAATCAACCTAATCAACATATCCATCACTTCAAATACTTTTTTCTATGGTAAGAACCTTAAGTTTTGCCTTTCAAATAATTGTGGGAATGTACATTAGTTATAATCTTCTCCACATATACTATTAAACAAAAGTGATTATTTGCCATCTGTGGAAGCATAAATAGAATTTTAGAAGTGAAATAAACCAGCCACAGAAACATAAGTATGACTTTTTTCACTTATATTTGAAATGTAAAACAATTGAACTCAAAGAAACAGGATAGAATGGTGGCCACCCAAGGCTGCATGGTGAGAGGATTGGGAGATGATTGATGGGCAAATGGTGCCAAGCTTCTATTAGATGAAAGGAATTAAGTTTCTTTTGTTCGGTTGGGATTTGAGTCAGCATCTCAGTATGTATCCCAAACTGACTTCAAACTCTTGAGTACTGGTATTAATAAGAATGTACCACAATGTCCAGCTTAAATTTTATTAATGTTGTTATAATTATTATTAGAGATATTGTGTATGCTTTTATTTAATCAGTGTACTATATTACATAACTTCCAAAGAGTAAAAAAGTCTCCACAGTGAAATTCACCTCTTAAATTTAATGTACAATTAAATAAAATTGACAATATTTTTATTCATTTATGGATTCATTACTTTTCTCATTGCTGTAATCAAATACCAGACAAGAAGCAATTTAACGGAAGGTTTTGTTTGGGAACTTTCCAAGTTCAAAGGAATACAGCCTCTTAGGGCAAGAAAGGCATGAGGGCAGAAGTGTGAGGTGCTTGGTCACATTGCATCCACAAGCAGATAGAAGACCAGAAGTTATCACTCATTAAGGCCGGTCTTCAGTGACTCGCATCTTCTAATTGAGTTTGATATAGGAAAGTTGTTTCCAAGAACATAAGTCTTTCTTGTTTTTCTCTTCCTGGAATCTATTTGTAAATTGTTTCTATTGATGGTTTGTTTAAACAGCAACCTTTGAATACTACAATAATTTCCTGCTGTATTTTATATTCTTTTATGGTTAAAATTGTTTTTTATTGTTTCTATACTCTGATTGCTTTTTAGTTTTCCTATTCATCAAACACACACAGGGGTAATTTTATTGTTTGGTGTTTTCTCCTTTAGAATGAAGAAGTCAGATTCATTGAAAATGAGCTTGAGATTCAAAAGCAAAAGTACTTTAAGCTCCAGACTTTTGTTAGAAACCTGATTCTGGCTATGAAAGCTGATGATAAGGAACAACAGCAGGTAAGTCCCATGAGAGACCAGTAAGCCACAATGTGTCAAGTTGAAAAATGGCATGTCATATTGGACGCTTCATATCTCTTCACTTGTATTCTCCATTCTGGCTTGGAGTTGCATGGAGCAAATGGTTCTTTTTATGATCTTTTGAAACATAGTTTTCTTAAGAATAGGTGTTCAGATTGTTTATATGCTACTAGAGTACAAAGTCAAAATAGCTAATTAGAATATTTTCTTAATTTCAGGAAAGCCTTTAAGTAGAGAAAAATCAAATTTTAAAATTCATTTTAAGGAATTCCTCAAAAATGTTGTAGAGATGGAGCTATCTCGACCCATAAGTAGATAGCATGTTTGGGAAGCTTTTTCTGAATGAAAATGTGGGCATTTCTTTATTCAGTAGCAGCTGCCGGAGTTCACAAATGTTTGGACAGTCTGTTCTGTGATGTGTTGCTTCTCACTAAGAAAGCATGAAATTATTTGTGAAATTCTTTGTGAGCATAGTGTATAATATTTTGCAATGTAAGTAAGAATGTTTGAAACCTCCACTCCAAAAACGAAATGGCTTGTTTTTTCTATGGATATTTGTTTATAGATTCCTTCCAAATTGCATTTATCCCTCGGGTTTTTCTATATATACATATAGTCTCAAGAAAAACCTGATGTATAGTCTCAAGACTATATAAATATAGTCTCAAGAAAAATACACACATTCATTTAGCCCAATATAAAATATTATGTTTAACACTAAATGATTCCAAATTTGCTGCTAAGTTATTTATCACCATGCTAACTCCTTATAAGAAAAGTTCCACGTAAGTAGCATGAGATACAGGTAACTATAATTTGGTAAATAGTCTTAGAAGATTTTATTCAGCAAAATTGTCAAAAATAAAATCACTATGTCTTATACTCCAAGAAGGTTATGCATATATAGCCCGTCTCAGACATTTCCAGGGAAAAGGTTAATGTCTGAACATCCCATAATTCTCCTTTCTTACAAAGAACAAGGTCTCCATATATTTAACTGATATACTGAGCTACAAAATTTAAAATAGGAGCGTTCATTAATGGGACTAAAGCCAGCATGAGTATTATTTCCCACATTTATGAATTTACTCTTTCAACTCCGACGATACATGGAGAGCACAATACAAATGACCTTAGTTGCCTTGGATCCCTTTATTTAAGTGTATTGCTTTATTATGCATGGTTTGCACATTTCAAGGCATATTGAAAATGTGTTAATAGGCTAGGTATGGTAGCTTATGCCACCACTCAAGCACTAGTGTAGCTTAGGTAGTGGAACTGTTTTGAGTTAGAGTTCCGCTTGGCCATAAACTAAGACCTTACCTTAAAACAAGCAAAGGACAACAAAAATAAAGTATGTTTGACTTATATAAACCTAAAATACAGATTTTTAAATGAATAAGAGCAATAGTATTGAACACAATTTCAATAGAATAATAGATTTCAAACAATTGTAGAACATGTACCATACATACCCGTGCGCGCGCACGCGCGCGCGCACACACACAGACACACAGACACACACACACACAGACACACACACACACAAACAGCTCCAACTTTAGGCTAAATTAGAAAGTTTTTCTTGTCCAAAAAATCCAGTATCAATTTTGAATTGTTTCATAACCAGCTAACTAGTAAATGTCTTTGTTTCTTGACGTCTGAAAATAAGCTCATAGCTTTGCTTTGGTTCTTTTTTGAGCTCTACATTTTTCTCTGCTCTCCTTTCTGCCTCTTCCTCCCCTTCAATCCTCCCACACTGTCCCCATGCTCCCAATTCACTCAGGATATCTTGTCTTTCACAATGATTACTAACAAATAAGAAAAGTAACTAGCATGCTTTTGTTTTTCCTTTTCTAGTTTTCTTCTGATACAAGACTACTGAAGTAAGACATGAACACAGTGTGGGCTGAAGTAGAGAATGATATAAAAATAATACTAAATGCCACAGCCTATAGAATCAGCAGCTTAAATAGAACCTGTGATTATTTTTCATGCACAAGATTGAGTATAATGATTTTGATTTTTAAAATACATTCCCTAAACATAAATTATACTGGATACGGTGGTGATAGACACCTGTAATTACTTGGAAATTTAAAGCAGAAAGGTCATGTGTACAGCCTGGACTCTGCCTCTAACGCAGAAAACTAATGAATTATACATATGATTACATATATGATACGAGTAGTGATTCACAAAAATAATCCAAGTTTTCTCTTAAACTAATAATGTTCAAACTTTGAAATATTCAGAAGTTTATTTCTGGAAATACATTATGTTCTACCTAGTAAAATAGAAACATTTGCCATTACTTTTTTATTTTTTAAAAAATATACAGTATTTCTTTCATTAATCTTGACATGGATAAGTTGGATGAGATGAGCGATCTAGGGACTATTTTGCCCAAATAAAGAAGTCCAGGGTTTAAAAACTAGATATGGTACTTTCTTACTGAAACATTAGATTACCTAAAGGTTGTCTTTTTAAAATCAATAACAGCCATTTTAACATCCAGATAATGTTGCCAACATTGCTCTAAGTCATTAGTTATAGTCTTTCTTCCCCTGATAATTCACTGTGTGATCCTAGCCAGATCGATTGCCTTTCTTAAACTTCAATTTCTCCACTCTGCAAGGAGGATAAGAATGATTATCAATTTTACATTCACATCTTACAGCCTAGAATAAGTATTACAGACACTGAGCGTATATTTGGTGAAAGTGTTAATGATCTCTTGGGAAAAAATGGCACTTGGTCAGACCTTGAAAATAGTTGTTACTGATGAAGAACATGTAATAAAAAATATTGAGGCTGTAGATGTGAGTCATTGTCAGAGTGTTTTTTCCAGAGTAAATTAGATCCTGGGTTCAATCTGCCACACGGGGGATGGGAGAATAAAGGAAATTTAACTGTGCTTACTTATATCTCTGTGGAAAAGACAACTCTAATCATCAGCAGAGACTTGTTTAATGCCCCGATATTGCAGCCCAGTAAGATATTGAAAGAATTTTGAGGTGCAATCTATACATCAAAAGTGTTATGAACTACCTCATTTATTGAACATTTTAAATTCTATTCTTATTTTAGTCAGCCAACTATATGCAATACAACAAAGAAAAGATAAATAGCAATGTTTTTCTAGTTTGTACATCTCTCCACTAGAATTTACAGTATGAAATTTTCTAATCCACTTGACTTTCCCATATGCAAAGCTCATGGTCAATGAGTGCCAATTTGAATCCCTTTCCATTCTTAATATGCCATGTTCAAAACTGTAGAGCAAGCTCAATCAAGTGATTGATGTACCCACTCACATTCTGAACAGCCAACATTACCAAAGGCCCCATTGTACCTGAACTGGATCAGCAGTAGCTTACTGTTCTAGAAGAAAATGGCATGTGCCATATTACTGCAGCTTAGTACCTCAGAAAGCAAGTGGTATCTTTATGGTACGTTCATATGGAAGTGCACTTAGTTTCAGCAAGAAATCTATGGATAATTTAGTGGTACAAAATAAATAATAACTTTCTCCACATATAAGTTAGTTTTTCATTACATAGCCTGACAAAAAATAAAATGTTTTCTTGTCATTTGTGTGCTGCAAGGCAAAAATTAAAGGATGTGTAACTCATTATTTTATTGAGGAGAATCATGTCTTATTTTGACAGTGTATTTTTCCCAGCATACCCCGTCTTTCCATTCCTTAATTGGACAATGGCCAGCTTACATTTGTTCATATTGCCTTGGTTCTGTTTACTAATACTCCCCAAACCCACAATACAAGTAATGCTGTTGAAAATTTTCCAGACAGACTATGCTGTTTTACTTCTGATTTCTTAAAGTTAAATGGGCATGAGCACTGTCAAGCACATAAATCTTGATTGTCTATTTCTCTAGTATAGATACTTGTTCTACATATACAGATGGAACAATTAGAATATGGTCAAGCTTAGCTCAAGAATGTTGGCATATCCTAATTGTAACAGCAAAGAAATGAGCAGATAGATACCTTGTTACAACAGCCATAATTGAACAGACCTTGGTAGGTGCTTCCCCCTCACCTGTATGGACATAGTCTAAGGAAAGGAACCAAACAAAAACTCCACACGATAGTTTCAAATTGTTAAAATGTTATCTAAAGTATAATAGAAGAGTTTCCCCCTAACTACTAAATTCGTTCTTTTAACAAAGAACAAAATAGATCTTTGTTGCAATGCAGGTTTCATTAAATGATATTATAGCTAGGCATGACTATTTTAATTAAAAAATGAAATTTTAAAGCCCTTTAGCAGTGAGCAGTCAACACACAAAACTAGTATGAAAATCACTTACTGCAACCGTTTAAAAGCCTATGGTTAAAAAATCCTTGGTTTGGGATAGTTGCTTATGGCTTCACCCATGCCATTCTAAAGCACTCTGAATGCTGCAGGTCTCATCAGAATGCATGCTCATTTCCCTCTTGATTTCTCCTTTGTTTAAGATTCTACTCCACATAATCCACATACTTGGCATCTAATATGTAGTTCTTTCATAGCATTATATGAAAACTTACTGTTTTAGATAAGGAATCGTGTAAGATCCTTAAAATAAATGTTTCTTTATTTAAATCCATATGAGTAAATTAAAACAAGAGAATTACAACTATTAACATAAAGTTGGAAAAATATCTGTCTGCATACTAATCTACCACAATTGATTTTTTTTCTGATAAGGCACTGCTGTCAGATTTACCTCCTGAATTAGAAGAGATGGATTTCAGTCACGCCTCACCGGATCCTGATGATACCTCATTCAGTGTGTCTTCGTTATCAGAGAAAAATGCCTCAGACAGTTTGTGACTGGGGGTGGGGATATGATGTATTCTGTTGGTTGCCTAACAGGTGTGCATTTCAAGATAACTATATTTTTCCCCAATAATCTTCAACTGGAAAAACACATTGTTAAAACAGACATATTCTGTAAAGGAAGGACAAGAAATAATGGCTACAATAAAAATGCATGTCAAATGTAAAAATACTTGAAATGTGTTTTTAAAACTTCTATAAAATCCTAGAAAAGTTATATTTAATTTTAAACAATTCAGCCATGAAATCTATTATATCTGATTTTTGAAAGATTTTTGCTTATTGTTTAAGAAGAATCTTAGTAGAAGTTTCAACCAGAGACATAAAAATAATCATATTTCAACATTACTAGGTTGCTAAAGCTTTATTAGTCTTACTTTTGTAGCCATTGCAGCTTCCTTCTCCTCTCATTTTCTTATCATCCATATACATTTGTACTCAGGAAAGTGGGCTGAAAATTAAAAAAACAAAACCTAAATGTATGTTTAACATAGATGAATTCTAGGATTTATTTTTAACTCCTATGAGAATTTGACCTAAGATAATGGTTAGAAATTGAAACAATTACTAGAATGTAATTTAAGTTATTAGTATTCTTCTGTCTAAACCTAAAACTGGGGAGTAAAAGACAGTTTTAATCTCAATTCTTGTATACTGAAAATGATCAGTATTAGTGATTTACACTCTACTATATAGTAAATTTATATAATTCATTTAGAGAAAATATTGCACAAATACTTCAAGTTTACCAACAATTTCATAATATTCTTTCACATCATGAACTTTGTGAAGCAGGAAATCAAAGTATGCCACTGATATTGGTTTTCTTTTGTATTCTAGCCATACAACTTTGCCACAAAATTTACCTCATTTCCATATGAGGCCTGTACAGAGCCATCAGCCAACAACAATATCAAAAAAGAGTTATACTACTATGATTGTAAATTAAAGTCCTCTGAATTTCCTGGATGCTATTCTATGAACACCCAGTTGTTACTGTTAGTTGGAACCAGATGGTAGCACACTATAGACATCCCTTTGCAGATCTTCCCTTCCAGAATACCAGATGGGAATACTAAGATTCATAGATGGGAAAACACTAGTTTCTCCCTAAGCTCACTGTCATATATTTGTGACCTTGTTTGTGGAACTAAATTACATGATTGAATTATTATCTAATCCTGAAGGAAGAGTGAAGCAGCTAGATAACTGTTCTAGTTGTCAAGCTTTAAATATTTTTAAGTTTTTTTTAACTGTGGCTGATTCTGATCTCAGTATTCCCTGATACCAATTTCGGAATACAGAAAGGCAGTCACAATGCCTTTAACTTGGAAATGTCCCTTCTCCCCAGTATATACAAGTAAACTTCATTGATGGTCATTCAGTTTATCGACTATTTGATTTTACATTGCTTCCACACAGCTTCTATGGCTTCTTTGTCAGCAGAAATATTTCAGTAGTCAGCTACATGCTCTTTAGCTGACCGTCATGTGGTTCTTTGCAAACAACTTTTGGTATTCCTTGCTGACAAATCAAATTCCATTCAGGGAAAAGACCATTGAGCAACAGAACCTCAAACATTCAGGTTAAATTTTTCAGTCACATAAATTTATCCAGGAGATAAAGAGTCCCCCACCCCCTGTATACAAAAAATACAGAAACCATTATTTTGTGATATGGAGGATTTAGACAAGGTCTCCTGTAGCCCAGGCCAGCCTTTAATTCCCAATGTAGCTGAGGATGCTTTTGAATCCTACTGCTCCTGCTTCTGTTTCCAAAACTCTAGGATGACAGCTGTGTTTCACCATAAGATTTATTTTAGTTTCTTTTACCTTCACCATTCTATTTCTTTTAGTATGAACAAGTTTCTGGGGTCAGGTGTGCTAAGGTTATACCATGAGATCCTGGTATGAAGAAATTTCTGGGGTCAGATATGCTATGGTTATACCATGAGATCCTATTATGAACGAATTTCTAGTCTCAAATCTCTACTACAATCTTCTCCAGCAAGGTTGAGTTTATCTTTGAACTTATAAACTGCTTAAATTTAAAACTCTTCTTAGTCGGCCTTCATTGCAGAGTGAGTCTTTCCTATGTGTTTTAACACTCATAATTTTATTTTTTACACTTAAAGATTTGTCACTAAATAAAAGAAAACATTCATGGCACTCTTACTATAGAAAAGACACTGAATCAGACAATGGATTTCTTATTAATCTATGGATTACAAAAAGAATGATTTTAGCTAAGTACAATGGCACAACACTGATACCTCACATTGGGTAGACTGAGGAAAGCTGGGCTTCAAAATACAAAGAAATGTTTCCCTGTCAACCTTTTCATGGATATTAATAAAAGGTGTTCAGCTATCAGTTGTAATTGATTTAAAAATTCTAATAGATGTGATACTTAGAAGGAATATTATATCTATAATTTTGGGAAGACATTTAACTTTTACTTTTATTCCTAAAGTTCATTAACCTAGAAGCTATATGTCCTAACAGTCTACTTAGGACTACTTTTATCCTGGTGTTTTTCTCTCAGCCACAGAATTATATCTTTTATGAACATAGGAATTAAAACATTTAAAAAAATATTAGTGGGGATATTCTGTAGCCATACCCAAAAGAAATAGTTGCAGCAATGTCAAAACAACCATATTTTGGCAGATTGAATACATAACACAGACCTTGAAGAAGATCAAATATTTTTTAAAAAATTATTATGAAACTGGGGAGCTAGCTTGGCACTTGCACAGGGCCACAGGTTCAATCCTAAGTACTTCAGGAGGACAGATACGAAGCTATTATAATGGAAACAATTTTTACATACATTTTTCACATACATGTTTGGTTTTGAGATTTTTTAAACAAGAAAAATGATAGTTTTGACTGTTTTCATGAACGTGTCTGTGGATCATAGTGAAAATCATCTAAGTAGTATTTCTTTCTTTAGGGCTTTGACAATATTAGAGCATATTATACTATCAGAAGTATCATTCAGAGAAGCAAATGTAAATGGGATTTCTTCCCTACTGAACTACATTTAAATGTTTACTTTAAGCTTAGGATACCAAGCAATTTCAAAGCATATAATGTATATCTGAGAGCACTTACCTTCTAAAATGTGAGTTAAAAACAAACCCTGAAATAACAATAACAACAAAAAGAAGGCACCTTCCTCATTCAGCCAAGCTAAAATTAGTTAGAAGAAAATGAGAATTGCAGTTGCCCTGGAGAATAGGAAAATTAACACAGGCAAAGAAAATGTTAAAGGAAAATTGGTCTGTTTAGAGAACCTGGGGGATGTTTTGTTGTAAGGTCAGCTATCAACAGGACTTTTACACTGCAACTGTAATCAGTGATAGAAATGTTTGTAACTATTGGAGAAAAAAGGCTCTGGCCCAGTCACATCCTGTATTCAGTATACAGTTAATACCCAGACCTCAAAAGACCACCAAGAGTTCATTTTTGCAAAGACAGAAACATCTACTTTTAAGGCCCTTACATTGGGCAGTCTTATCAGTTTATAGGAGAAAAGCTAAGTGGTAGATATAAACAGACACTGGATGATAAAAATGACTAGTTTCCTTTTGGGGGAGGGGTTTTCAGCCCCTCTCTTAGCCTGATTGTAATCACCTTTGAAAGAAATTCTGAAATCTTTATCTGCTGCCTTTTATCCATGAGGTAGTGATAAAATGCCAGGAATGGTGTGACCTTATAGTCAATTTTCTTTTCATTCAAATTCCTAAAATTAAAAAAAGGTATTGTTCTTTGAAGAGTTACCATTGCTGTGTATCAAATTGATAGTTAATTTCTTTCTGAAGTTGTGTTAACCTTGACAGATATCACTGTGCCTCGCCCGTCACCAAGCTATGTTTGTAATGCTCTAATGAAATAGCCTACTAACTTGTGAACCTGCAGTTGACATAAATAAATCTTTATTAAGAACACATTTGCCAAGGAAGAAAGAAGAAAAGGAATATTTTCATGCTGATATAATTATGATTGTTTCATTAAACTGTATACGGGGTATATATTGTTCCTCATTGAAATTTTATTTTGCATTAACATACTGAGTAATCCCTTCTAGCAATTCTGCATCCCATTTTACTGGTACTACCTCTGAAGCATATTATCTCTTTAAAACCATATCAGATTGTAATGTGAATTTTTGTAGAGTTTTTATTTAAACTTTTATAGAGGCAATAAATGATTTCCAACTAACAGACCTCTTTTAAAGTTCATTTTTCTTTGCATTGTGCTTTTCTTCTTAAAAGTGAAATTTTTTCTCAAATAAGGTTCTGAAACGGAGAAAAACAGCAAGGTATTTGTATTTCACAGAATATTTACGTGAAAATTTGCTTAACATCTTAAGCTCACATGTATATCATTCTAATGAGCTTTATGTATAAGTACAAAGTCAGAACCAATGAATGAAGTGAATGTGCTCTAACAGGCAACAGGTTTGCCCCCAATAGCATGGTGTCTAACTTTTCTTGTCTCCCTTTGACACTAATTTGGCATGCTTTGAATTTGGATGAAATACACCTATGACTCCTTTGTTAAAGCCTGGTATCAATTAAAACTCTTTATGTTGCCTAACTACTGGAGAAACAAAGGAGGGCAAAGTGTGAGTTTGTAGTAGCACATACACAGCTTTCCTTCTCAGCTGATACATTTTTAAAACTGTTGTAAGGAGAAATTGCACACACAAACATTCACTTCAAATGACTTGGGTCTTTCCAAGATCTGAAAAAGAATTAAGATGATAAATTTTTTTCATTTCATAAAAATGAAGGAAAATCATCATATATTTCTTTAAAAGACAAATTTTGGCTAAATATATTCATAGAACTGGGTGATATTTTTCACATTCTTTGAAGCTAAAGGAGTTTTAACATTTTTGTTAATGTCTTGTTTATAAAAACAGACTTTGTTTTTAACTTTTACTTTATGTACATGTGTGTTTTGCCTATTTGTATGCCTGTGTAGAGCATGTACACTTGGTACTCACAGAGGTCAGAAGAAGGTGTCAGATTTTCTGGAACTGGAGTTTAGGTGCTTGTGAGCTACCATGTAGATGCTGAGAATCAAATCAAAGTCCTCTGAAAGAGCAGCAGGAACTCTTAACTGCTGAGCCATCTCTTCAGCTATTGCTTTGTTTTTGAGACAGGAACTTGCTTTATTGTCCTGGTGAGCCTCAAACTTATAGCACTGCTGGTATTTGTTCTCTCAAATTCTGGGACTGTAGGAACACAACCATGCCGAGCTCAAATGTAATAGAAATTGTAGGGATGAAAACAAATGTGTTATACCTTTAGAAATACTTATTTCAAGCTATTAAGAGGCTGTCTCTGTCCATGTCTCCAATAATGTTGGACGTTGTATCAATATTGTTTGTTTGGTTAAATTGTCTATAGCTCATAGCTCTAATACCTAGTGCATAACTTTGAATATCATTTAATATTTTTATACAAGAAAAAATTCCTCTACTATAACGTTTTAGGGTCATAATGTGTTGTGTGGAGAGGGCCCCTTGTTTGTCCCAGCTGCCTGGACTGCTTATACCCAAAATAGCCACACAGAAAGTGTAGTAAACACTGCTAGGGCATTAGCTATAAATTCTTATTGGCTAACTCTTACATATTAGTTCAACCCATCTCCATTAATCTGTGTATCACAACATGGCTGTGGCTTACCAGCAAGATTCTAACAGTCATTCTTCTGAGGGGGAGGATCTGTGGCTTCTCTGACTCTGCCTTTTTTCCTCCCAGCATTCAGTACTATTTTCTCTGCCTACCTAAGTTCTGCCCTATTGACTAGGCCAAGGTAGTTTCTTTATTCATTAACCAATGAAAGCAACACATAAACAGAAGGAACTCCTACACCAATAATGTATTTCTATTCAGGTCTTGTCTTATAGTCTGTCACTAATCACATAGGATCAATAGACAGTATAGTCAATCTTATATGTTACTTCAATCAATAAAATGTTGGATGTTGAGAAGGCTCTCTTATATTTTCTTTTCTACTACATTCCTCTGTGGGAAGTTTATTAGTTGTTATCTTTGGAGATAGTTTACGATAATGCAGTCATCCCTGTCCAAAGGTATAGGTTCCTATCTGACATTTATATAATGGTATTTGTTTAATTAACTGCATTCTCTACACTATTTGACTCCAGGGCCAGGGTTCTGAGATACTGAAAGTTGGAGTAGTTAGTGGTTAAAACTGAAGATGCTTGAATAAAGAACCCCTAAAAGTCTTGATAGAATCATTGTAATAGATGACAGTAAGACAGTAAATGAGTGGTGCACAAAATTGAGAGGAATTGAAGATGTGGAATCCATAGTTGTATAATGGTTGACAGCTAAAAATTGAATAAATGTTTGGAGTAGATATTATAGGAATTAAGATGTGAGGATGTAGGGCTTCAGAGGTAGCTCAGCTGATAAAAGCATGTACTAGTCTTCCAGAAGACTGGGATTTGGTCCCCACACCCACACTGGATGGATTATAACCCTTTGTAACTTTAGCTGTAGGAGATTTGATAAGCTCTTTGAACTCTGTAGGTAACCTGTACACATGTGTACACATTCCCAAACATACACACAATTTAAAACAGTGTAAAAGGCTAGAGACATGGCTTGGTGGTTAAGAGTACTTGTTCTTATCTATCACCATGCACAAAACTAAAGTCCAAATGGATCAAAGACCTCAACATAAAGCCAACCACACTGAACCTCATAGAAGAGAAAGTGGAAAGTACACTTGAATGCATGGGTGCAGGAGACCACTTCCTAAATATAACCCCAGTAGCCCAGACACTGAGAGAAACAATAAATGGGACCTCCTGAAACTGAGAAGCTTCTGTAAAGCAAAGGACATGGTCAACAAGACAAACAACAGCCTACGGAATGGGAAAATATCTTCACTAACCCCACATCAGACAGAGATCTGATCTCCAAAATATACAAAGAACTCAAGAAATTGGTCATCAAAGGAACAAATAATCCAATAAAAAAATGGAGTACGGGCCTAAACAGAGAACTCTCCACAGAGGAATCTAAAATGGCTGAAAGACACTTAAGGAAATGTTCAACATCCTTAGTCATCAGAGAAATGCAAATCAAAACAACTCTGAGATTCCATCTTACACCTGTAAGAATGGCCAAGATCAAAAACACTGATGACAACTTATGCTGGAGAGGTTGTGGGGTAAAGAGAACACTCCTGCATTGCTGGTATAGCCCCTTTGGATGTCAGTATGGGGAATTTTTTAGAAAATTAGGAAACAGCCTTCCTCGAGACCCAGTAATATCACTTTCAAAGCATACTCAATTGTGCCACAAAGACATGTGCTCAACTATGTTCATAGCAGCATTGTTTGTCATAGCCAGAACCTGTAAACAACCTAAATGCCCCTCGACTGAAGAATGGATAAAGAAAATGTAGCACATTTAAACAATGGAGTACTACATAGCAGAAAAAAATAACAACACCTTGAATTTTACAGGCAAATGGATCGAGCTAGAAAACATAATTTTTAAGTGAGGTAACCCAAACACAGAAAGACAATTATCATATTGCTGACTCATAAGTGGTTTGGAAACATAAAGCAAAGAAAATCAGCCCATAAATCACAATTCCAGAGAACCTAGATAACAATGAGGACCCTAGGAGAAACATACATAGATCTAATCTACTTGGGAAGTAGAAAAAGACAAGATCTCCTGAGTAAATTGGGAGCATGGGGACCTTGGAAGAGGGCTGAAGGGGAGGGGAGAGTCAGGGAGGGGAGCAGAGAAAGTGTAGAGCTCAATAAAAAATTTAAAAAAGAGTACTTGTTCTTGAAGAGGACCTAGCTAGATTCCATTCCTAGCACCTACATGGTAGTTCACAATCATCTTACCTCTAGTTCTGGGTATCAAACACCTTCTAGCTATTGTAGGCTCCTATATGCATGTATTGCACATAAATTCTCAAAAGCTAATATTCATACATATAATAAATAAATAATCTTTAAAAATAAAATTTCAATGCAGAGGTGATGAGGTGTTTGAACTGTCTATAAAGCAGACAGCATAATGACAGTATGTAAGTAGTAATGAGAATGTGATAACCTATCATATAGTACTTAGCACAATAGCACAATGCCTCATACACAGAAAATATTTAGGATGTTAGTCAATACAAATATTGTTGTTTTCCAAAAACAGAGAGACAGAAATAAAGGACAACTATGACCTAAGAATCTGGCCTTGGTTAGAAATGGATCTATGCACAATTGGAAAACTTCACCTACATATAGAATCTCACTAGTGCAGGTGTCACGCTCAAAAGGCAGCATAGCATGGGGCTCTTAGAGGCCCCCCTCCGTGTTCTCCTTACCTATAGCAGCTAGGAACAGGGTCAATGGGCTTCTTGCTTTGCACTGAATGAAGTATTGATGCCTTGTAACATATTTCCTCCACTTTTACTGCTCCATTATCTATAGATATCTGTACACTTTTAATAAAATTGCATAAATCAGACTCACTGTAGAAAAGCTATTTCTTTAAAATTTCATTTTATCAAATGTTAGTCTCTAATTTAATGCATGTACAAGTGCTGGTGAATTTCTGAAACTGATTTTTTAAATGACCTACAGAAATTGGAGTGCAGTTGTTTTCTCATACTTTGTTATGTTTCCTACTGAGTAAATTTTACCCAGCTATTACTGGTTCTAAAGCAAAGTAGCATACTTTGTTCAGCATGTTTTATTTCTCATGGGCATCTGCATCATTGTTTTTCTAAATGCATGTTTTATATTTACACGCTCTTTCTCCTTTCTAGTTTATTCAGAAACACACACTTTGCTCTCTAAATGTGTTCTTTCTTATTGCATATCATTCAAATAGTTACTTCAGCCCCGTATGAAGATTTGTACAACCTGTTATCCCCTCTGACGCAGTGGGTCAGAAGAAAGGGTCACTTGCAAAGCCTGTTTAGTGTACACAAGCTATTTTTCTAGACGTAAAAGAAGCTCTGGATAAATTAAATACTTTAAAGGATTTATTCTTATTCAATGTCTGGACTTTTGTGTCTTCTATTTTCAGATAATTATCAGACATCTTAATTGGAAAAACAATAACAAAAGGCTAAGAACCCCCAAGTTCATTCAAAATAAACATTAATATAGTTGAATACAAATGATCTCTAAAAACCACAAAAGAAAATAAGAGTTCAGGTGCATAAAATTAGAATACCTTTAACCAAGACAATGCCATTTGAAATGTAATAATAAAACCAGTACCCAAGGACAAATGTTGCAAATAATCTAAACTATATTTTTGTTTTCTCTCTTTTTTAAAATGATGCAAACATTTTTAGTAGACGGGTATGAAATTTCTGACAATGGAAATTTCCTAGAATATAAAAGCAATCCCCAACCTATCATTTCTCCAATAAGAATCCATACGGTGTCGTATTATATATAACAAAAATTGTTGGAACACTAAGCATGGTTGTTCATGCCTGTAATCTCAGCACTAGCAGTGAGTGCAGAAGGTTTCAAGTTTCAGGTCAGCTTGTCCATAGTGACTTTCAGGACACCCTGGCTACAGGTTAATCTCTGTCTCCAAAACAAAAAAAAAATGGAAAATCAAAGAAAAGAGGCAGGGACTCTGCTGGGGATATGAGGAGTGTTGGTATGTGTGCTTTTGCCTGAACTCTTCCTGGAAAAATGTGAACAAGTGTCTACTGACCCCAGAGAAGGCAGCAATAACAGACCAAACTAACAATTTCATCCATGTGTATGTTGCTGAAGTGATGTGTTTATTGGGCTTACTTACAGAATTTGAGCATCCTAGTTTCCTTTCTGTTGCTGTGATAAATACCATGAACAAATTCAAATTGGCAGTGTGGCAAGTCAGAATAATAGGAACTCAAAACAAGAACCTGGAAGCCAGAACTGAAAACAGAGGCCATGGAGGAACAAGGATTCCTGGCTTGTTCCTCATTTCTTTCTCAACCTGTTTTCTTATACAGCTCAAGAGTACCTGTATACTCCTGGTACATGTGTAGTATATGTGTATACAAGGCACTGTCCCCATTGGTCTAGACAATCTCACATCAACTCTCAGGCTAGAAAATGTCCCATAGATATGTCTGCAAAACAATTTAATGGAAGCAATCCTTCAACTCAGGTGCCCTCTTCTCAAGTGACTCTAGTTTGTGTTAACTTGACAAAAATAATTGCTAGCACACGAGAGAGGGGATAACTTACAGGAGAATGGGTGATCTCAAAACAGCAACATTCCTAAAAATTTATACTCCAGCAAGGATGACTTCCCCATAGCTGTGTAGATGGAGTCCCGATTTCAGTTAACCTTCCACACACTATATACTCTATCACTTTCCAATACCATGAAACCATATGCACCTGGGGAAGAATTGCATGCAATTTAGGGGAGGGGTTGGGCATGTCGGAAGAAGCAACTGGAATCTCAGGTAAGAATATGTTTTAAGCTTCAGTTTCTTAATCTATAAAATGATAATAAGAATAGAATACCTCCTCTGAAAGCCTAGCACCCTGACTATGAGAATGAAAGAAACAAGTTGTAAAGAACTTTATCACTTAAAAGTCTCTTTCAAATGTAAAAGATCAAAACTACCAGTTGACCACTTATGCAGTCAAAACTATAGGGGCTTTGAGGCCACAAAAAAGGAATATATTCTCTAATCTCCCAGAGTTTGACATAACTTAGAAATTTAGAGTTAAATGCATAAATAAAACGTGTAAACAGCATACAACAAAGTATATTATAGGCTGGTTGCTAAAATGGGTTGTTGGGGAGTTAATGGGAGGGAAACTTAATAAGGGGTAGTCACTTTATGTAAAATATAAATTTGAATTGGATTGGATTCAACTATAGCTACTCAGACAAATAAATCACTGATGTCCACAAAGAGGGGTTATGAATTGAACTTATGATTATCTTCACAGGTTTAAAGGTTCACATACTAGCTTTTCTTAGGTTCATAATTATATAATTACATATTCATTACTTGATACTATTGAATTCCTACATATTTCAAGTTTATAACAGTGTTCATATAATGTGCCAGTTATAGAGATGGATGCTAAGTCCTATGAACACTTAGAATGTTTGGTTATTTTTTCTTTTTGTAGATTTATACAGTGTTAACACTGACAGATAGTCTAGTGTTTTTCTGGATCAAATCTGTGAGAATTATACCAAGAAAGAAACTGGTGCTCAAACAGATGTTGATAGCATTTTCCCAAGATATCCCAGATTACAGATGGTGAAACTAAGACTAGACCTTGGGGTTCTCCTACCAGATCCAGGTGTTTTCCATTATACTGGTTCACAAATAGCACTTTACTGAGCTAGAAGCTACCTCTTTAAAGCAACGATTCTCAAAGTCAAATGTAACAACAACTAACGGAAAAAAAAAAAGAGAGACTGTAAATTTGAAAAAGAGCAAGGGGAGGGGCCTGGAGTACGGAAATGGAAGAGGGAAAATATTACATTGTATTATAATGTCAAAAAGTAAAATAATTTTTAAAAGAAATAATGTAAAGGGTTGTTCACTTGAAATATCAGATCTTGGACCTCATTTCTAAAGATTCTGATAACCTTTGTCTAGAATTTCTTGTGCTTTTTTTTCCCCAGTTAAAATTTACCCAATTTTTTTCAGTACAAGGACTTACTATTTATTATTTCATATACTTACCATATTTGCATCATTTCTTTCCCATCCTCTCCTCCCTTTAACTCCGCTGAATCTTTCAAATTCATGCCCTTTTTTCTTTAATTATATACATGATATTTAAATTATATAAAATATTTTATGTATGCATTCAATCATATATAGTTATGTAAATATAACTAAGTATATGTAAATATAATTAAGTATATGTAAATATAATTACGTATATATAATTACATATACATATGAATTAATCTGTTAATACAATTTGCTAAGATTCAATTCACATTGCTCATGTGTATACATTTTCAGGGATGATCACTGGTACTGGATAACCAATTAGGGATCTCATTCATGGGGACAACTGATTGAACTTCTCTCTGTGTAGTCATTAATTTCTTTTAGTTCTTCATCAAGGGGTTGGTCCCTTGATGAGATTTACCCTCTTAGCATGTCAACTGGTGGTGTAGTCTGGCTCTTACCACCTTTCTGCGCCTTTGCTGCAACGTTCCCTGAGCCTTAGGTATAGAGGTATTATTGTCAATTATTCTAGGCATTTTGACTAGTGTGGATTTCTGTCTGGCCTCCAACTGTTGCAAAAAGAATTGTTTTGCATGTGAAGGTTGAGAGTTACACTTACTGTGAGTATACAGTAGGTATACTTTGAAATTTAGTTTTAGGAAAATGGCAGTCCAAGATTTAGCTCCAGGTTCTGTGGCTTCACCAACTGATTTTACAGTACATGGCATGAACCCTCTCCTATTAAATGAGCCTTAACTATATTAAACAGCTGTTTGTTACCATCAAGATCTAAATGCCACTGTATAATTCTATTAAACGCAACACTTACCAACTAGAGTTGTAGCTTAATGGTAGAACAGGACCTTTGGTACTCTGTAAGCTAGTCCTCAGGGTGTATCTAGGTGGATTCTTTAAGCCCTGTGTCTGAAGTGCATAATAACTTCAGCAATAGGGGCTTACCTTCAAGTTCTGGAAAGCGACCAAGGGCAGCAGCAATAGCCTATATTGTTTGGGGAATATGTTGGACTCCCTTAATTAACACCTTCGAAAAAGATTTCTCATATCTGGTCCTTTCATTTTGGTCTTGTTTTGTTGTTGTTGATTTGTTTTGTTATTTTTTTAGATAGTGTGGCTGTTTACTCAAGTGAATTTAATGTAAGCTCTTCCCATATCATACTCAGAGAAGCTTTGTATTGAAGTTTCAAGTAGTGACTATTTCATTTTCTGTGATTTTAGGTTTTTCTTGCACTTAATATTTATCATGATATAAAAACTTCCCTTACTCGCATCAGCCTTTGCATTTGAAGATGAAGATCCTAAAATTTAAGTTTCTTTTAAATGCTGAAGTCTTCTATACCCTAGAGCTTTCCAGTTCTTCTGGCAGAAGTGACTACCTCATAACCACCATGGCAATGACCCCAGACTGAACTGTTACTCATAAATCAATATCTGTTTGGTGCTTTCCAAAATATCAGAAAGAACTCTGTATTAGAGTGAAGCACCTAGTGCTCACAGAATCTACAGCAATGTCCCCTGTGGCAAGGACCATTACAATTCTATTAAATGTAACACTTCAGTCTAGATGTAGCTCAGTGGTAGAGCACGTGCAAAGCATGAACGAGGCTCTGAGTTCAACCCCAAACATTGTACAAGAAAATGGAAAAAAAAACACAAGGGAACTAACATAGATACACAGCACCTTGGAGAGAGAAGGGGACAGGCATTATGGAGAGCTGAAGAGAGGTAATTGTAGAGGGATATAATAAAAATACACTGTAAAATCGTGGGAAATTTTCAAGTAATAAATTAAAAATATTATTTATAGATAGAGAAATTTCCACACCTTCTTAATTTATTATTCAGCATCCTGGAAAGAAAAACAATGCTTAGGGCTGGAGAGATGGCTCAGAGGTTAAGAGCATTGCCTGCTCTTCCAAAGGTCCTGAGTTCAATTCCCAGCAACCACATGGTGGTTCACAACCATCTGTAATGAGGTCTGGTGCCCTCTTCCGACCTGCGGGCATACACACAGACAGAATATTGTATACATAATAAATAAATAAATATTTAAAAAAAGAAAAACAATGCTTACACTATTTAGCATACACATAACACCCATAACAATAATCCACAAATAAAACTGTCACTAAGTAATGTATCTACCACAATAATTGGGTTACTGGTTGCTATGTAATAAGACGATTATACATGAAAATATGACAGATCAGCCAAATATAGTGGCTCAAGGCCTAAAGCCCAATAGTTAGGAAGCAGAGGCAGGAGGATTGATGCTAGTTTGAGGACAATATAGGCTACAAAGTCAGAGTTGAGCCATATCCTCATCCCCTAGGTCAGTGGTTCTCAACCCGTTTGCCAAACTTCTTTCTCCAACAATATTTACATTACAATTCATAACAGTATTAAAATTATAGGTGCACTTCAATTTCCTATTGAAACTAATGTAACCTGTTGGTAACTAAGATGGTGGATTGGGTCTTCCACCAAAAAAAAGACTCTTATTAAATATTTAGATGAAGTCTAGTCTCTAGTCAGTTTTACAAGTCTACTTAATAAAATAATTGTCCTTCAGTTTTACATTTGTGACCTCACAGTGGTGGGGAGGATGTCTGCTCTGGTGTAGTTTGGAGAGTTGACTTTGCACAGTACTTGAACACTAATGGTAACACAGAATTGTTTTAAGAAGGAATATTGCTGGGCTCCCATTAGAACAGGAACACTGTCTCAGTGGGTGGACCAACCCCTCACAGTCCTGACTTCCTTGCTCATCTTCTCCCTCCTTCTGCTCTTCAACTGGACCTTGAGAGCTCAGTCCGTTGCTCTGATGAGGGTCTCTGTCTCTATCTCCATCAATCACTGGATGAAGATTCTATGGTGATATTCTGATCAAACCAGACTCACTGAGTGTGGCTGCCAATGGGGGCAAACTGAGAAGCCATCGATAATAGCACTGGGACCTGTTTCTACTGCACGTGCTAGCTTTTTGGACCCTAGTCTATCCAAATGGATGCACACCTTCCTAGGCCTGGATGGAGGGGGGGAGGGCCTTGGACTTCCCACAGGGCAGGGTACCCTGCCCTCTCTTAAGGAGGGAGAGAGAAGGAGGGGGCTGAGTGGGGTAGCTGGAGGGGAATGGGAGGAAGGGAGGAAGTGTAAATTTTTGAATGGAAAAATTCAAAAAAGAGAAAGAAAAAAAGAACTGAAATTTCATCACAAGACAAGTGACTCGCCTCAGAGTCAGAAGAGAACTCCAGAATGAGGCTAGAATTCAAAATCTTTATGTGATATACACTTTGAACCAAACAATCCAATGCTAAACAAAGTTAGTAGTTCTTGAGTTTTCTGACATTTCTCAGAAATAAATTGGAATCTCAATATATACAATATACAGTGATGTCTTGTTAATGCATCATATATTAAACCTAAAAATTGAAAGAGTTTAAATCTGCTACCATATCTTGCAGTATCCATATATTTTAAAGAAGGAGTAAAGAACCCTGTCTATCATAGTCAGTCAAAAAAAAAAAAAACCCTTTGTCCAAGTTGTGTGTTACTCTATAACTTCTGATCCTTTGGGACAAATTCCACTGAGGGAAGATTCAGACTAGAGTCTCAAAGTCTCAAAGGCAGAAGCCACTTTAAACATTTTCAGGTCAACGTTCAGAACAACAAAGAGATCTCTTTGGTTATCAGGAGCACATAATCCTTAAACTTCTACCTGAGCACATCAAGTGACAGGAATTTCACTCTGTCAGCGGGAAGTCACTCCTACCGGGAAATCCCGTAAATATTCTTTTAAAAAACTGACTTTGTAAAACTTCTACCAATTAATTCACATTGTACTCCCTTAGTGACGGAACAATTCTCCTTTGTGTTTGTGGAATGTCTTCCAATAGTTGAAGGTAATAAGCGTGTCCTCTGGATTTGGAAGTTTTCTTCCTTAATAAGCACTTTTGCAAAGTGCATCAGGCCCAGTCCATTAAAAATTCCACATTTGATTTCCAAACCAGACACGAAATCAGCCTAGCCTAGAAGATCAGCTGATGTTGTTGCACCAAAAGATTAGCTTTATCTTCTTCCAGTTGAAATGTAGCTGGTTAGGAAAAAAGCAGAGCCAGCAAGAACAAATCCTAAAAAACAAAAAACAGGATGGCAATGACGCAAGCCTGTAATCCCTGCGATTGAGAGGTCAAGGCAGGAAGATCAGAACTCAAGAGTAGCCTTAGTGACACAGGGAACTCGACTCTCACCTGGGTTATAGGTAACCCTGTCTCAGCAAAATAAAAGTTAAGCTAAGCTAAACTAAACTAAACTAAACCAAACTAAAATTAAATAAAATAAAAAAGAAACAAAAATGACTTTTGTATTCACTACTTGTATTTACTACCTCTATATCATAAAACAACTTACTATTTATTCCAACTATAATAGAGCTTCCTGAACAAAAAAATAGGAGAATTCATATAAAAATGAAGTTTTATAAGAAAATATTATCTTCATAACAAATGGGAGGTTTATAGGAATTATTTTCATCAAATAGGCATATTAAAGATGAAATTTTCAATACTTTAGTTACACAGTTCAAAGGAGAAAATTTGGGAATTGTTAGTGAACAGAGTCTTCCAGTTAGTATAGCTGTTTACACATGGTGTGGGTTGTGTCTAAGTCATAACAGTTATGGTGGATGTTGTGCTGATGGAAACTTTTGTTCACTTTGAATGAAACACCTAGGTGCCCAGGCAAAGCATATATAGATACTGTGCTCCAACTTCACTACTCCTTGCCAAGACTTGTAACATGTGGGGTAAGGCAACCCAAAAAAGGTACTGTTCAACCTCAGCCTTACCCCTTTACTCCTGCTTAGACATTTCTGTTTAGATTAAATCAATTTGTAAGCAGAAAAGAAAGCATAAAATAATTTATACATTTAGAAGGCCTTGTGGGAAATTTATTTAGGGGTAGAAAGAACATTTAAGGTCAATGAAGAAATATTTATAAAACATCTGGAATATGGTAGACACCAACAAACAACTTATGAACAAGACAGATACTAGACTTGCCCATAGATACTTCAGTCTATTCATTGTAATGAATGACTTTTAAGTTACATCTAGAGGAACCATCACCTAAGGCATTTTTCAGTTTGTAGGGTGAGCTACCTCCTCACATCACATACAAGGAAACCATGAAATTAGAAACAACTCTGAAGTTCATGAATGTTTGGAATCCAGTGGGAAAACAGTGGATTAGAGAGGAGAAAATGTTTTTTTTT
>NW_004949111.1:4669047-4695273 GCF_000317375.1 Microtus ochrogaster
AAAAAAAAAATCATTCTTGACCAGCAAGATGGCTCAGTGGATCAAGATATTAGGCATCTGATGACCTGAATTCAGTCCCTATGATATACATGCAGTACGATCAGAACTAAATCCCACAAGTTTTCTTCTGATCACCACCCATGTGTTATGGCATGCATAAGCTCTACCACCAATACACATCCTTTCAAAACAAATAAACAAACAAACAAATATAATTAAACATCATCCACACTAAAGTATAGTTAATTTGATAGTCACTTTGCATAGCAGACCATGAATGTTTTTCCTACCTCTCCAGTGTGGCTCCTTCCATACTTGTAATGCTTCCTTGGCACCATAACCTTATTTTAGTCATGTCTCACTACTCGGCTTATATCCTTATCTGTAAAACCATGTTCCTCAATCTGTGCTACACAAATCACAGGGATTTAGTATAGACTAATGAGATAACAACTATAATAAATTTTTAACAATTTTATAAAGGTGAAACAAAAGTTTTAAAGTACGTTTGATCTGGAACCTATCTAACACATTACTGTAAATAAGAAGGTTTTTTGGGGGGAGTTTCTAGATGCTTTTTTCATTTAGTTATTTTTTTTGACAGATTGGGGATAGAACTCCATATCTAGACATGGCTGACTTCAAAATCATGGCAATCCTCTTGTATCAGTCTTCCTTATGCACATACTGCTCTTCTCAGCTTTGTTGTAAAAGGAGCGGTGGGGCTGCGTCCCGAGCATCCCGACCGCCTGGCTAGCTTATACCCTGGAATAATTACATGGAAACTATTCATTTAAACACTGCTTGGCCCTTTAGCTCTAGCCCTTACTGGCTAATTCTGATATCCCGATCAACCCATCTCTAATAATCTGTGAGCACCGGCCTTAGTGAGCACCGGTCTTACCGGGAAGATTCTAGCCTACGTCCATCCTGGGTCGGAGCTTCATCGCATGCGTCTGGCTGGGAGAGGGAAGGATGGCATCTCTCTGAGGCGTCTGCCCCCGAGAGGAGAGCTGTTGAGTCTGAGCTCACTTCCTCTTCCTCCCAGCATTCTGTTCTGTTTACTCCTCCCACCTATGTTTTAACCTATCAGGGCAAGCAGCTTCTTTATTTAATTAACCAATGACCTTCCTCCATCACAGCTTGATTTTGGTTCTTTTTTTTTTTTTTGGTTTGTGCTTTGTTTGCTGTTGTTGTTTGATTCTTCAAATGCATGTAGTGAAAGGACAGAAGAACATCTGAAAGTTGCCATCTGTCCTCCCCATGCACATTCATGGCCACGTACAAATGTGTCTGTGTGTAAGAAACACAAATAATTAAATAAATTCTAAAAATTTTAAGAATGGTAGAAAAATGAACTTTTTAATGATCAGGTTACAAGGTTCTTTGCAACTCTGAGAATCTTTTGCTTTCTAAGAAAAGGAATGTTTTATCTAATTATTAGCTGAGCTCTTCAAGAAAATGACTTGGAGTATTTGTTTTAAAGTAATGCATTCACTCATGGTAAATTATTAGTCAATTAGGAACAAATCATAAGTGTTAAAAAGTTTAGGTAGCTATAAATATAGGCAAATAGGTTTGGTATCTAAACCCATTCTGGACTGTCTGTATATATGTTGAAAATAAATGTATATCACTTAAACAACAAAAAGTACATAACTATAGTACCTGACAGAGTATATGGAAATGAGATGCTACTAGGCAAATCTTGTTTATTGGCTGTATGTATACACAGGACAGACAGATGAACTCATGAATGAAAGGATGACTATGGTAGATATCGAACACTTAGTGTTGCATGGGTATGTGTACAAGGAAGAGAACATTTAAAACAAACTGTTTTGTTGTGTTGATTTTCAGTAGTAGTAAAGTAGTGCGAAAATCCTCTTCTGAAACATTTTATAGGCTGCTGTGTTAAAAACTGAAGCAGATCTAGTATGGAAAATAAAATTATCATTGCTCAAATCTTCCAAATAAAAGAACAGTTCTATGTTCATATAGAATCATTTATGTAAAATGTGTCATGTCTTTCTTACTGTTCAAATCAGATAACCAGGTGAAACATTGGTGAGTTTCTCCTTACATCTTCCTTCTGATCAATAATAATCTTTTAAAAGAGATTTGCAAAAAATCTCATTTGCATTTTCTATGCCATATTTCATATTGCTTCATTTGTACTGATCTATGGAAAGTCAAACAAGGTAAAATATTTGCAAATACCTGGTCAAATGAATGAAGGATAGTCAGCAGAGAAACACCTTCTATCTGCTGTTTGCTATTTTACTTCAGATTTTCTCTTGCTGGTAAAAGCACAGTTTCTCCCAAAATGCCAAGACTATTTTCTACAGGGTCAGAAAATATCTTTGATTAAAACTCACCTCTAGGACCCTACCTTTTTTATAATTGGATTTTAAACTCAAGTAACAAAACTGGTAACATTAAAGGTCAGGAAATAATGGGTCGAGGGTGAATTTCTAAGTCATCAAGTCTAACCCCGGACTCCCTGCAATATCGTGCAAAACTGTTCTTTATTCAGACAAATTATGGTTTCACTCAATTATCCTGACATTCAAATCCCTGACCAGTAGGATCTCAACCATTTCCCTTCCTCTAGATAATATGCTGTAGTTCTATAAAACTCTGAATTTGCCAAGTGCTCCTACCCTCCCAGCGTCTGTGCCGTTACTCATGCTGCCACTTTTGATTATAGATTTTCTTGTCATCTCTAATAGTCCAAATTCTGCCTGTAATTCAAGCACCAAAACAAACACTCGCTCCATGAAGTCTTACAGAGTCTCACAGAATTTTTCTCACCTTTCTGTATACTCTGTGCTCCTACTCACTTCTCGGCCTTTCAGTGTTTTGTTCATAGCAGCAGATCAGTAAATATTTGTTGAATACTGTCAATCTTTTTCCACTAGAAATTTCCAATCATTCTCTTACCCATTGAACAGATATTTACTTGTGATACAGCACTGGCTATGACAGGCCACATCCTTATCTTTTTAAAGCTTTAATTTTAGTGGAATATATATTTCACTAAATATATTCCACTGATAAATTATTGTGAATGCTAGAATTCCTTGAGTGCGGGGAACATATCAGTTATATTTATTTTACCATAGTGTCGATTAACTAAAATGCTCATTGTTTTATACTAGCTCACATTTCTTATTTTTTTTAAATTTATTTATTTATTAAAGATTTCTGCCTCCTCCCCGCCACCGCCTCCCATTTCCCTCCCCCCTCCCCTGATCAAGTCTCTCTCCCTCATCAGCTCAAAAAGCAATCAGGGTTCCCTGACCTGTGGGAAGTCCAAGGACCACCCACCTCCATCCAAGTCTAATAAGGTGAGCATCCAAACTGCCTAGGCTCCCCCAAAGCCAGTACGTGCAGTAGGATCTTCTGGTTTGATCCTCACTACATTCCTAATACATATCTGTTAGTGTTCCATTTCATAGATGAGACAATAATTTTTATTCAATTTTAAAAGTACACATCCAAGGGCTATTTTTTAGCCTACAGTGCAAAGAGACTCTAAAGTTCAAAGAGACATGTTCTTAAATAGTTTAGGATTGAAAGGAGGAAAGAAGTAGAATTAACTTGAACCCAGTAACATGACCTCAGTGCCTTAAGAATGGTGTTACTGTGATACTCTTGTGTTGAGGGGAAGGAGAGTTTCTGACTGAAAACAATCAGATAAGCTTTAAGAAATCAGTTGGACGTTTAAGCCAGGTCAGAAGTTTCTCTCATTTGTAATGCTGTGTGGAGATAATGTCAGATGAGTTCCAACTGAGCAAAATGACTGTGCCATTTTGTCTTGCACATTATAGAAGTTATGACTGTTGAGCGGTTGGACTGATTTCCTCATAAGGCTTGTAAACTGGCACTTCTCAGAAGAGTTCTTACATTGTTTAGAGAAAAGTTACCATCATTAGAGCAAAACGTATAGCTTGCATAAATCATTACTTGAAACAGAAAACCACATTTGCAACTGTACAGTCCCAACACTTAATACCAACACCTTTTTTCAGATAAAAATTAATTTTGCTTAACCTAGATACATTGCATCCTCCAATAGCTGAGTGGGCCTAGAATGGCCTAGAATGTGATCTTTTGCATTCTATCACCTTAGAGAAAAAGGTGAATGAGACTGAGGTTGATTGTGACAACAGAGTCTGTGAAGTTCCTGAGGATCTCCTATTGACTTTCTGAAGAGAAATTCTCCTGAGCCCCATGATGCAGGGAGCCAAAAATAGAGTGAAAACATAAGATAATATTGAGAGAGATACGTTGTATCTTGATGTGTTACCACATCTTGAACTACAGAAGCAAAATACTTTCCTATAGATCGTGTGACTGAGCAAAATGTCACAATTCAGTCATATTTTAATTATTAAAATATATTAGAAATGTATGCCAAGACATTAAAATACCTTTAAAATACCTAATTAAAATTACTTTGGAAGCAGGCAACATGATGTCTCATGGAAATGCTTTACTTAATCACTAATAAAATAGTTTCAAATAAGCTGATCACTCTAGAATATTTTTTTAAATTTTGGTAAAAATGTAATACAGGGACCAGAAAGATGGGCAAGCAGGTAAAGGCACTTGTTACCAAGTCTGACAACCTGAGTTCAATTCCTAGGAACAGCATGCCAGAAGGAGTGGACTTATTGCTTACTGCTGTGAGTTTTTCTCTGACCTCTGCTTGACCTCTGCTCTCACACTCAGTGTCACATGTACACACACACACACACACACACATGCACACACACAAAATGTTAAAAATATGTAATATAAAGTGAACCTTCATATTTTAATTGTTTTAGTGTGTGTGTGTGTGTGTGTGTGTGTGTGTGTGAGAGAGAGAGAGAGAGAGAGAGAGAGAGAGAGAGAGAGAGAGAAAGAGAGAGAGAGAGAATTAACATAGCTCATGTATGGTGGCCAGATGGCAGCTTTGTGAAGTTGTCTTTCTCTTTTCACCTTTGCATGGGTTTTAGGGATCAACCCCTGTTGCAAGAAAGGCATCTTTACTAGGTAAGCTATTTGGCTAGCCTTTAGTCATTTTTTTGGTCCACAATCCAGTACCATTAACTATAGTCACTATTGCTGTATTATAAATCTTCAGAAGTTTTTGTCTGATGAAACGGGAACTCCATACTCATAGAGCAGCACTCCTTATTTTTCCCTCCTCTCTGCTCATATAGCATTCCGCATTCTAAGATCTGTTTCTGTGACTCTGAACACAGTAGTCCTACAGGGATAGGATCACCACTGCTTTCTTGTTTCGTGGTTTCAGACAACTGTAGTCTAAAATAGTAAAAGGAGAGCTCCAGTAGTAACAATCACAATTTTTTTGTGTGTATCATTCTGAATAACTTGATGAAATATTTTGCCATCCCTCACTATCCTACCTTGAAAATACAGCATTATTTTACCCCACTTCTTAGTAGTTTTCTCAGTTACCAGGGCAAGTGTTACAGTATCATTGTGCTTGAGTTTTAGTAAAGTCTAAATCACTAAGAAGTTTTCCCAATGTGCAAGAGTAGTGATTCTGGCAATTTCAACTGCAGTACAATGGAATGGCTCTTTCGTTACACTGTAATTACTGTTAATCTCTGATTGTATTGAGGCATGGTGGTACACGTTTCTTATCTCAAAACTTGTGAGGACAGGTAGACAGAGCCCTGCAGGTTCAAGACATGTCTGGTTTTGTAGCAAATTCCACTCCAGCCAGAGCAACAGAGCCAGATCTTATCGCATGAACAAAAGAAGATCTTTCACTGTGCCTAACGTATCATAGCCAAGTATATATGAAATAAAGAATATATGTATCCTCCATGGATGAGGAGAAATTACTGTACTTAATATTGTTCATAGAGATGGAACCATATAGTATTTGTCATTTTTTAATTGGCTTATTTCATGTAGCATGTAACATAATGATTTTTTCCTTAGATGAGGCTAAATAATACTTTATCATGCATATATCATACCTTTTATCCACTCATCCGGCAGTGTACACTTGGACTGCCTACAGCTCTTGGTTATTTGTAAATAATCCTTAAATTAATTTCTATGTGCATGTAGTTTCTTTGAGAACTTGCTTTTAATTCTTTTGAATATAAGCTCGGAAGTGGAACTTCTGTATCATATGGTAATTCTATATTTACAAAAAGTAAATAAATTTTCCCCTTTGGCTACACAACTTTACAACTCTACCAGGGTGATGTGGATTCAATTTCTTCTGCATTTAACATCTGGGTTCCCACTTCTTGGTGAACTATCTAATGTGAGATCACACCTCATTGCAAATTTTGTCTTACTTCTTCATTTGGTGATTAGTGATGTTGAGCATATTTTTATGTACCTTTTGGATATTTTTATTTATTCTCTCAGGAAACACTTCTTCAGGATTCTTGACGATTTTTTATCAGATTCATTTTTTATTGAGTTATAAAAAGTTATTTGGGGCTGATGGAGGAAGTTTGTCAAAACACAAAATCTTATTTTGGTCAACAGTGACCTTGAATTCACTTTGTAGTCCAGAATACCTTCAAACCCACAGTCCTCTTCTTCAGACATCTGAGCTCTAGGATTATTCTCCTACTCCATAGATTGCATTTTGTCTCTGATGACTATTTCTTTTAGTGTGCAGTCATAGTCTTGCTTTTGTTGCATATGTCCTTGAAATTAGTGACAAATGTTTTCTTCTAATATTTCCCTTTACGTTTTCCTCTAGTAGTTTTATAAGTTCATGTGTTTAGGTGTTTGAGTTCCATATGTGGTATAAGGGGAGGGTACTACTTCTTTTATTTCATGTGGCTAACCAAGCTCTCAACACTAGCTTTGGAAGAAAACTGTACTTTCCCCATTGTTTACTCTTGACACTCTTGTGTCATAGGTCATATATACGAAGATTTATTTGGAGTTCTCTTTCATGTTTTATAAGTCAATATGTCTGAATCTGTGCTAATAACACATTGTTTGAATTACCATTTTGTTTGTATATTGAAATCAATGTTGTGAACCCTCTAACTCCATTCTTTTCAGGATTTTTGACAATTCAGTGTTCCCCAAGATTCCATACTGATTTCAATTTCTTTTTCCTATTTTGTAAAGCCACTTCTTGAAATGTTAATAGGATTTATACTGAATAATTTGATTGCTTTGGTTAGCATGGACAAGGATATTATTTTAAAAGACATTTATATTGTTCCTAACAATAGATAGATGGTGTACCTACATAGTAAGGATAGATATTGTTACATATGTTATGCTCCTTGTTTTACTTTTAACCTGAAAAATGAGAACTAATTCTACTACAGTTTAAACATAAACAATGCAATCTTCTGGTTTTATTTTCACATAACTAGACCATACTGCTTTGATACTTTTTCCAGTTTATAGACAAAAATAATTAATGTATCTACTCTGTGCTATAATCAATAATATAAAATGATAATATGAATAAGATATACTAACTAGATCTCACTTAGGAAGCTGACACCCATATAATCAATCAATTCTGTAATGAGGTGAAAAGAGCCTTTCTGATGTCCCCATCTACATACAACCTTTAGAAAGGCCAACATGATTATGGTGAGTAATAATTGATTACTGTTCTGTCTTTGGAAACCTGAAGTTTTACATCTCATTTATCTCAGTGATTGAGCAAAGCCTGATTTGTGAAACGAAGGGGATGATATGGCCCTTGATAATTGATGGTTTTGTCTGCATTCTCTACAAAGGGCAATATAGCAATACATAAGAATTCACATTTGTGTTAACTACCATTCTTGTTACTGTGACAGGATGGCTGGTGTAAATGATTGAATGGAGAAAACATTTGTTTTGGCTCACAGTTTTAGGGGATAACCATTGATTATGTTGGGAAAGGCATACTGGCTGGGTCAGCTACATTCACTGTAGCAGAATCTTATAGTACAGCATGTTCACAGGAAAACAGAAAGTCCATGTAAAAAACCAAAGGTGCATATCACCTTCACAGTTATATTTTGTAAGTAACCTATATCTGTCATTTAGGCCTCATGTACCTAAGCTTCAACTATTTTCAAAACAGAGGTACCAGCTAGAAAGCAAGTGTCCAAACACGTGAGCCTGTTGGGACATAGCACATTCAAAGCGTAACAATTTTGTTTTGAAAGCCCATAGAAATACCTAGAGTTCTCCCAGAACCTTTCTGAACTTTCACTTCATGGCTGTGTAAAATTTCTATTTGAGCAAAGTGGGAAAATGTCAGGCACAATTTTTACAATGACATTCACCCTGACCTTTTGTCCAAAGTTAGTCTGATTTCTGAAAAGAGCTTCAAAAATCACATTTTCTTTGAAAATAAACTTGAAATATGGGTGAGGTAGAGAAATTCCAATGCACCGACAAAGATGTAATTCTGTATGTTTGATTTATAGGACTATTATTTTGTTTAATAATCTACTGTTAAGGAAAAGTATCAAACAGCCACCTATACAGCCATAGGTTTGGCTTGCTAACTACTCCCTTTGTGAAGAGAAATGTTTGCTCCATTTTAATTCCTGTGCTCTTATTAAGATTGTATGGTTTCCAAGTTTAGTAATATTGTGTTCTTGCTTGAGAATTCAATCAACTATAGTTTACCCCTTGTTATGGTGGAGATGAGCTGCTTCTTCCCCTTCCTCTTGTATCCTCTCTCTACTGTTTATTTTACTCTTAACCTGAATATTTACAATAGTCTGGGCTTATGTGTCTTTGCGAGTAGTAATTTAAGGTTATAATTTCTGGAGGTTTAGGGATTCATTAAAACTTCTACTTGTCACAAAATCCATTCCCTAGCTGTCTCTTCCTTACTTCAATATCAGTATACAGTATCTCTGAGAAGAAGCATCTCTAACAGGTACAGTTTTATTTTATGTGTTTTTTATTTTCATTTGTTTGTTTGTTGGTAGTAGTTTGCTATGAAGTCTTACTCAAGCTCAGGATTGCTTGGAATTACTATGAAGTCCAGGCTGCCCTCAAACTCATGGCAAACTTCCTGCCCGTGCTTCCCATGTATTAGGATTGCAGAGGTATGCCACCACGTCAAGCTCAGACAATATAACTTAATAATAGCATCCAAGCATTTGGGGAGAGTTACTTTTTTGTAGGAGGTCATGTTGAATTTGTGACTTTAGTAAACTGAGGAGTCCAAACTTACCACAACCAGTCTGCCTCTTTCTTGAAATCAATTAAAAAATGTACAAAATATCTCTGTAAATGATGAAGCCTGATGCTGTGGGGGATAGCTACAAAGACAAAACTCTGTCTTCCAAACACTTTTAACTTATTGGGAGAATAAAGAGAAAGACACCAACAGTTATATTAAATATAGTAAGAGAAGCAACATAAACACCCAGAATAATTAGAAGAGATCTCATATGAGTGATGATGTTTAAAACAAAATTTGAGAAGACTGACTGGGGAGAAAATGAGAACAGAGTGTAATAAAAAATATCCATTAATAGACCACAATGGGAAAAACATTACTTTGAATGGTAAAATAAAAATATTTTTAAGAAGAATTTCAAAGTTAATGTAATTGTATTTGAAACAAATTGAAGGTAGTTGGCCAAAGAAAAGGAGTGACACGTACAAAATATGAAAGCATACAAAACATTAAGGACTCAATATGGGTTGAATGAAAGCCTTGTGTGAAGAAGAAATGGGAGGAAAATTGGAACTGTTAGTATTAACTATCTGTAGAGACTATTTTGTAAAATAATACAGGATCTGAATGAAAAAATGAACTATATTTTTACTCTACCACTTATATTTCAAAGGACTTTGTGCTTTCCTTTAACTACCAACTTCCTTCGCACCAGTAAGATGACCCTTAGACAGACACTCCTGAAGAAACTTTGTGAATCTAGTCCTCATGACCCTAGTTACTGTCCACTCCCTCACTGAACCCAAAACCTCCACTCATTTTGTTATGTGTGGTACCACAAAGTTCAATGTGTTATATTACAAAGTAATTATTTGCAAAATTGTAAATGGCCTCTAAGAATAAAGTACTAGTGTTTGAAATAATGTTTAAGATCATCCCATACAGCAGATATGGTGGCTCATGCCTATAATTTCAGGAGGTTGAAGCAAGACTATCAGCAGTTCAAGGACAAACTGGGCTAGATAAAATCCAGTCTCACAGACAAGCAAACAATCAAATACCACCCAGTAGAATGGTTTCCAACTATGAAATGTGTCTTGGTCTATAGGAATTTTCTACAAATTGAATAGTCTATCCAATTGAATTTTTTTGTATTGAGAGAGGATCACATGTAACCACAAGTAGTCTTGAAATCATTGTCTACCTGAAGCAGGTATTAAACTGCTGATCCTCCTGTTGCTAACTCTTAAGTACTGGGATTGCTGTTGTGTGTCACTACACCTGGCTAATGAAGCTAAGTTCAGAGAACCACTTTTTCTATAATCATATTGTTTTCTAATTTTATATTAAATTATATTCTGTACAATAAGATAATTATGATTATCATTAAATGGCATAAATTAAATATTCACGATGATAGTTATGCTAGTGTTCTAAACCTTTATATGTATTGATTCATTTAATCTTCACAATAACTCAGTAAAATATCATATTGTCTAGAGACGAAACAGATAACAGATGATAACACCATTAGATATGAGGTGGGTTTTTTTTGTCTTGTTTTATTTGTGTGTGTGTATACTATTTGTGTGTAGAGGCCAAAGAACAACGTCAACTGTTGTGTTTCACTTCTCATTCATCTTGTATTATAAAACAGAGTTTCTCACTGGCTTAGAACTTACTAGAGCTAAGCCAGGTTGGGCCCCAGGAACACTGGTATTCATGTCACGTTATACCAGTCTTTTTGTTTTTTTCATGGGCTGTAGGAACCCAATATTGGTCCTCATGATTTCAAAGCAAGCACTTTCTCAACTAAGCTACACCTTATTTTTAACATATCTTTATTGATAAGAAAGAAATTAAATAAATATATTTACAGTTTACCTTTTTATTAGATATGACAAGCATGAATAACCAAGACCACATGCTACACCTCAACCCTAATCCTTTTACCTACACTATTCATTTTCCATGATACCCTAAACTGATATACAAGCTAACTTTACATAAGTATATTTTAATTGTTATTTTGATTTCTGTTCCATATTGCTCTACAGTGCTTGTTTCTAACTCCTAAAAATAATTAATCCATACCCTCACACAAAATGGCAGGATTAAACCCACTGGATTTTGATTTCAAGGGTGAATCATACATCTCTCATTCTTTGGACATCTTTTCACACACACAACTGCTTGATAGGTATTTCTATTTATGTTGTCACCAAAAATGTATACCTGCCACTCCGGTCCTAAGGATGTTCTACTCTACTTTAAGTCAAAATAACTCTTTTGCCTTTGGAATTCTCCACTGCAGGAAGGATTCCGCTTGGGGCACTGACCTTCAGATGACTGTGTAAGATATATATTTTTAATTCTGCTTCTGCCTGAGTCTCTTACATTGAGAGAATTAGTTGAGAGTACTCCATCCTCAGCTTTCTCCCTACCTATGTATTTCCCTCTATTTATTTCTGATATAGGGGAAAGTCAAGACAACCTTGTTGTCTGCTTGATTTTTAATACACACATGACCCCACCTGCCTCCTAAAAATGCTTGTCTGGGTAATATTTATTTCATTCAGCTTAGAATTAGAGATAATTTCCTTTTGGAAAATGTCATGCTGTCCCTGGAGATAATTTGCTTCCCCGGGGCTGAGAAGCCCAACTCTGTGACTTTGAACCTATTATAGAAACAGTAAAAGGAAAGGAAAAACATATTGACTATGATGATGTTTAATTTGTTTGAAGTGGCTTCCAATTTTTGATTTGCCATCTCAGAAACTGTTTTGTAGCCAAGATATAAAACAGAAAATACTATTCTTCTGATAGCATCTAAATTATGAAGATGTTCTCTGGCTCAGAATGGCTAGAAATGTCTACAAAGCAACTATATGAGCTAAAGATTAAAAGTCACATACTTTGTGGTTGTTCTCATTATATAATTCTCAGATGGTGTCCATCCATAAAGAGAGCTAATTAGCAGCATCCAGAGTGGTGTGGGTTTGAGCAGGATGGATAATGAATGTTATATTGGAGGCGGTTTTAGCAGTCCTAGGGGATGTAAAAGGAGAGGTATGTGGATGGAATAGATAGGTTATTCAAGAAATAGTTAAATAAGTAACTGCTCATCTTCTCAGTGAATACCACATTAGAAGCCTAATTTGTTTGTACTCTAGATTATTAACTCATGAAGGTTATTTCCATGAAGAATAAAATAAGTATACTGTTTGTTATCATAGTACCATCCATACGACTCTTTATTGTACTCTACTAGGCCATCCTCACATATTGGGTAGAATGGATAGCCAGGACTTGCTTCAATCAGTGATGTCAAAACCTATAAAAGGTGTCTTAAAGTCAGTTGTCATGGTGTATATGTACAATCCCAATGCTAGGAAGGTGGAGGCTGTGGTATCAGGGGTTCAATGTCAACTTTGGCTAAATGGTGAGTTGGAGGCCAACTGAACTACATAAGAAGCTGTCTTTTATTTTTTTCAATATCTTAACTGAGTATGGTGGAGCACACCTGAAATTCTAGCAGTTAAGGAGCAGGAGGCTTGCCAGTTCAAGGCTAGCCTTGTCTCTCCAGTGAGTTACTGATATGAGTCATCAGCCAAAACATGGTATCTTATCCTGCTTCTTCTAGAGATTACAATTCCTCTATAAAGAATTATCGGGTCTTATTAAAATATAAATGTTTCAATGATGGGGAATTCAGTACATAATCTGCAGTCTCAACCACTTAAGTATGTTCTTTGAACAATGTCCTGGCAAAATATGATATATGATAATGGCCAGACACATTTTGGTGGTGAAAGAGAAAGAAATAGGTAGCATTGCTAAATAGGAAAAGAAAATTGAAGACAAGCATGCCAATCTTCATACCTATCCAATGAGAAAGAAATGGCCTGTGGGAAATAGGAATCTTGGAGACACTGGTGAAGTGGAAGAAAGGCAACGGACGATGCAATCTTGAATAACTTGGTAGATAAGCTAAGCGTGTCTCAGACTAAAAGGCAGGATCTCCACGTAGTCTAGCTGTGGTCCTAATTTTAACAGCAAGCAGAAGAGTTGGAACTAGCTGCTTTCTCCCTCCTTTACTCATTAACAAAGAAAACCTCAGTGTTTCTTTTGCTGAGCAGGCCACAACGTCTTGCTTCCATCCATATCATCCCTTTGTGCTTTGTGCATCTCTCGTTGTTATTCAAGGACAGCTTGGATACTTGGGTTCAAATTTAAATGGGTTTAACTTTGTCTCTGGGCATGACAGGGACTATTTCTCCTGCAATGTGAATCTCAAGATTTACTGGCAAACTGCTTAGAATTCCAGAAGGATCTCTAGCTGTCCCTTTGACCCAGCAGGCCTAGTGAGCAGTGAGGTGAGAAGATCTCTAAATCCCCACTCGCTTCCCCTAGCAATTGCCTATGCTAGGCACATAAATCTTGCCTACATACACATAGATGAGAGTGATATATTGAGGGATGATCAGGATGTTTTTACAGCAAGGAGCAAATTGTTAGAGATAAGCCTTCAGTGAGCACACAGACAGTTGGGTGGGTAAGGAGTAGAAATTTTTCATTCCCAGCCTCTAACCTAACTTCCTCCCTCATGCTGTGACCTGTCTTCATGCCTTCTGGAGACATTATTATTTCAGCAAGTGAATTTTTAAGATTTGTAAGTCATCTTTTCAGAAAAAAAAAATAAGCACGTGAGTGTGAGGGAGGGGTATGTAGGATGCCTGAGAAGACTTCACCTGAAAAGATACAAATGACAGGATAATTTGGCTTTTCTGTTGATTGTTTTGTTTCAGAATAAAGAATGATTCATCAGCCAATTACAACTAGAAGAAATGAACACATGAGTGGGCTTACTGAGAATAGAACATCAACGTTAGCTAATAGTTGACTATTGGCTGGCTGTCACAGAGTACCTAGAAGTTGTTCCTGTATGCCTATAATCAATGTGAAGCTTTAACATGAAGATAGGAGCGCTACAAAGACATGAAGCCGAATTGCAATATGACTGAGTTCTGGGATGATAAGAACTTGGAGAATCCAGGAGGAAGACGAATGCATCTGACTGATCACAATCGTTATTGGAAGTTTCACAGGGTTAAATGGGACAGAACGCTAAATATGCAGATGAGCTCTGAGTCCTAGCCTTACTGTTGCTGCTCATTTTGTGAGATCTTACAAGAACCCCCTCATTTAGTTCAGCAACAAAATGAGGTCATTAGATAAGTTCCTAAGGAATTGCCCAAACTGAGCATTTTACATGTGTAAGCCTAAAATTTTATCAGTAGCCAAAAAGCAAAATAATGAAAATATTGTACTTTGGATTTTAGAACAAAAAGCACAAATCTGCTATGCTGTGCCACTGGGAGAGGGTGGTCTCTGAACTTCCTTTCCTCATCTGAGGTTTATGTGTCATTCCCTGAGCCCTGTACATCCTTTACCACTATAACTCCCAAATTGTACCTGCCAACATCCTGCTATCCCTCAAAGCCTAACCCAAAGATTAATTTGTCAGTGGCCTTTTTCTGACACCTACAAGCTGGAAATAAACTCCTTCTGAGTGTTTATATCACACTTTCTGTTACTCTATTATAGCACTAATCAGAGGGCTTTGTCTTTGTTTAGTATGTCTTTACTCTCTATTACAGTGAAATTGGAGAAAGATCTCATTTTATGTCCTCCATGCCTTTGTGTAACTAACAGATGAGAAGTGTTCAAGGTAACACATATTGAATCTTTCCAAATCAATATTACAAAGCCAATCTATCTGAAATTTTGGAGCAAGTTAACAAGGAAAGATAGACAAGTGTTCTGTTCACTAGCAACTGAACTTATCAAAGATTTTTGTCTTTTGATTTTGCCTTTTATAATTTCAGCTTTAGGAAAAAAATCATAAAAATTATACAATTTTTTTAAAAGACAGAATCTACTGGAGACCAGGATAACTATAAAGTTCTCATTGAGCAGAGGGTCCTTAATGACCCCCCCCAAGTGCTGTGATTTCATACTCTGTTTTTTCTGTTGCTTTGTTTGGAACCCAGAACTTTGCAAGCATTCTTCCACTAAGCTATACCCTCAACCCCGTAGAACAAATCCTTACATACTTATATGAAATTCCCCAATAATTTCCATCTTTCATAACCATAGCACAATTATTACAATCATGAAATTAGTGATAGTGTAGTAGTATCTGATCTGAAGGACTAAAGACCTTTTCAAAATCTAACAGTAAACTTTTTTTGGAGTTGGGGAACAGGGTCTCACTATGTAGCCCTGGCTGGCCTTGAAATCCCAGAGATTTGCTTGCTTCTGTTCTCTAAGTGCTGGGATTAAAGACCAGCATTGAACTTTTCCTTATCTAATGTGTAAATTCAAGATCAATTACTATATTAACTAATATATTGCCTTCATTTTCATAAAATTGAAGTGGCATTAAGCTCTTTCTTTTCCTTTCAGGACTGTGTCACCTTTAAAGAGTATTGGTATTTATTTTGTAGAATGTTCTTCAATTTCGGTTTGTAGTCAGAATTTGTATTCTTCTAGGAATATCACAAAGGTATTATTATTTTCTCATTATATTACTTCAGGAAACAAATTATGTGAATATGTCCTATTAAAGTGATGTTAACTTTGATCATTTGGTGTGTCCGTTCTAAAGTCAGTAGTTTTTTTTCTCTTAATAGTTATCTTTTTATTATTCTTTCTCAAGACAGGGTTTCTATGTCTAACAGTTCTAGTTGTTCTGGAACTAGCTCTTGTAGACCAGGTTGGCCTTGAACTCACAGAGATCCATCTGCCTTTGCCTCCCAAGTGCTGGGAATAAAGTCGTGCTCCACTATCATCCGGCCTCTTAATTGTTATCTTGCAGGGAAATGCTTTAACTATACAAGTATTCTATTTTTATAATGCTTCTCTCCACTAATTTTTGCATGCATGGATGAACTAGCTAATACTTTAGTAGTTTCAAAATAATTTTGTTTACATTCATATTTTTCTTTACTTACTAGCTGAATTTCTACTAATACAAACTTTAATTTATTTACTTATTTATTAGTTTATTTATGCAAAATGAGCTTTTGTGTTGATATTTTTGAAAATTAGTAAAAATACTTATTTTTCAGTTCTGTAAACTATGCCAATGTGATTATTGGCTACATTTTAAACTAAAATAATTAGTTTTATGAGTTGATGTATAATAATTTCCAATTTTGAATACTGAAAATTGCTTATGTTACAGATGATAATATCAAATATAGGAGTCGTTATAGATGAATTCCTATTTTATGTACGCAATGAGATATAATCCAGCCCTGTGAGTCTTTATTTTGTTTGAACCATGTTATAAAGAGAAATTTTCTCTTCTGATTTTATTCAGTTCTGTGTTTACTGACCTAAGAACAGCCTTGTGAGGCTTTTACTCCTAATTGGAGTTTCTCTACTCAAAAAGCAGGAGGGCAATTTTCCCTAAACAACCTCAAATCATGAGCACATCTAACATAATACCATGTGCCCAGTAAGTATACAAAAAAATGTTTTTGTTACTGAAGCAGGTAGCTCTGAAGCCTTGACAGAATAAAAGACCAAACTTTGGTTTATTACAAGTAATTTTCCTTTGGGACATGTGGGCCGGCATTATTTCCTTTGCCATTGTACATATTGAGTACTGAATCAAGTTCTTCGCATTTAAAACTTGTCCAGAGGCACTGCTCACAAAACAAGGAAGTAAATAATGCTGGCGTTGCTTCTAGATGAGATTGGAACACTGGTATTTGTTACTGTGCATTTCTGCCTTGCATGGAGGATACTAAACACATTCATCTCAACACAGATCCTGATTAAATACTGATAAGTAGGACATAAGAAAAAACAGAGCTTGAGTCTGGGTCGTGACCCTTCCTGTTTGTAGGGAGTGAGCTTAGAAATTGGGAGAATGGTGAAACAGAGAGCTATTTGCATGAGCCACTTCTCTCTCTGACTCCAAAGGGCAGAAAACAGCCAACCCACAGTAGCCTTCAGAGCAATAAAGTGGAGAGAGTCAGTCCTTAGTGGACAAGAAGGAAGAAGATTGCTTCTTTCCTGCTCATTCGGATCTGACCTCGGAGCTGCAGTTTGAAGCCTCGCTTCAGGTAAGTAAGGTTATTCGGTCTTCGGAGGATAAATTTTTCCTTTCTTTCTTTTCCTCTTTCTTTCTTCCTTTTTTCTTTCTTTCCCCCTCTTTCGCGCACTCGCTCTTTTTTCTTGCTTGCTTCCTTTTCTTTTTTTTCTCCCCTCTTTTCTGAGTATGTCTATTTGCAATGCAATTCACAGGTTCCTAATTGCATGAAAACTAGGAAAGGCTTGTGATATGGCTAAGATCCAGACCCATATTTTCTATGTGTTGAAACATAAAATAAGGTATGTTGTCTTTACAAAGAGTAAATCATTTTACTTTCGCAAATTTTATATAAATGTCCACTTAAGCAACTTGCTGTGGTGCCTTTCCAACACTTGGAAAACACCTGTCCGAGTCCGGACCCCTGAAGTTTCATAGTGGCTCTGGGTGGATCCAAGAATAATCGGCACCGGGGTTCCTGTATCTTTTCTCCAGTCCTAGAAGTCTATAATCTTCATTGTTCTAGTTAGAACCAGATCTGGAGATACAGAACATATTGATAAAGCTTTTTGTTTGTTGGAATTGTAAAGCCTGGGGACGGCTTTTCTAACACCTGACTATCTCATACTATCTACAAAGCTAAAGCCGCAAAACAAAAGAGAAGCAGGAGGGGAAAAGGTAAGTAAGCCAATGGTATAGATGTATTTTATTTAAAGGTGAACTATTAACATTGTGATAATTTAAGAAAACTGTATCACCAACATTTGTAAACTTAAGTACTGGTAAATCGTATTTTTTTCTGCCTTCATAAAATTGAAGTTTTGTGTTCAGAAACAGCTGCTGTTACAGGTCTGTTATGGTTTTCAGGAATAATTCTAAAGGCTAGGGTACAAACTCGATTCTTTTTAACAGATTGTTAGTATTTAACAGTTACTCACAGGAAATACAAAATAGCAGGGAACAATATCATTTCACTTGATATGAAAGCTCCAAAGAGCTCAGGGAAAAAAGAAATTATGAGAATTTCAGTAGCTTAGTAAAAACTAATGGGTCTTTCTTATAGAATCAGCGTCTATCTGCTTGGCGGATACATGCTGATAGAACTGGAACACTAAGAAATTGAAAGAACAGTGTTCCTCATTAGGAAGTTTGGCAGGAGTGAGGTGGCCAGATTGTGCCTACATACATACACTCAAGGCACAACTGAGCACGTAGCTTGTACCAAAGTTTCTCAAATGGAGAATTCACTCTCAATAATTTTTATTAAAGAAGACCAAAAAAAAAAAAAAACCCACACACACAATTAACACGCACTGCTCCCTATTGAGATTCTGATCTAGGAGGCTTCATTTGGGAAATATATTTTAAAAAAAAATGTCTTGGGTGATTTTCCTGAAAGTAGACTTTAAACAAAAAAGAAAAAAAAAGCTACCAACTTAAGGCAATTGACAACACTAGGTTGGGTCCATGGGGAGTCTGTTACCCTCTGTACACTTTTAAAAAAAAAATCTTACTGATATGCTGCACTGTCTTGAGGCTGTTTACCCCCGTGGCTAAGTGTTATCCCTGGAGCCAGACTGTCCAGCATTCCAGTTCCATATCATTTACATCTTTGCTCAACTTTCCTTATCTTCTGAATGGAAAGAAACAGTTGCGAGTTTTCATCTCTGGGAGGTTGCTGTGAAGATTAAATGTGACAGACCTGGCAGTGCATTGAGCTTACTGTTTTGCACAGGTAATATGATTGATGTTCTTTTGTTATTTCTTGTTGCTATTGTTGTAATTAATTACTCTCTGCCTTCCCGATAGGTTGCTTATAATATAGACGAAATGAAAGCGCAAAGAGCTGCCCTGCATTGTCTTTCTGTGAACTTAGAAAACTGGTGAAATTTGAACAAAATGCCAATGCTAATTTATTTTATTGCTGATTTTGACAATGGGTATCATGTAGCAGAGGCTGGCCTAAAATTGATCCTCCTGCCTCCACCTCACAAGTGCTGGAATTAGAGGCATGTGCTGCCATGTCTAAGCCAGTTTTAATTTCTTAGTTTCTAATCCCGGGACCCAGATACTGAAGCAAGGAGAATAGATTGGCAAGGATTTAAATTCAGCCTGGGCTACATATTGAACCTGTCTAAACAAGACAAAGCAAAAATCCCTGCAGCAGCAGCAACAAAAAAATTCTTATGCCAGAGTTGGTGGCACATGCTTGTAATCCTAGAACTTGAGAAATAGAGGCAGAAGGAAGAGGACTGCCAAACATCCAAAGCCAGCATGGCCTACACAGTGAGTTTCAGACCATCCAGCACTGCGTGGAGGGAATTTGTCAAACTCAATTTATTTTCTTGAAACAAATATGTCCCATTCAAGTCAAAACCAGTTGTTTAGTTTCCTATGTGTATTATTTCCATTCCAAATTCAGTAATTTGTGGATATAGTTCAGTAGTATCGCACTTTTCTTACATGTGTAAGACCCTTTGTTTGAAATTTAACCCTACAAAAGAAATCAGTAATCGATTTCTCCAAGGTATAAATATTTTTCAAATGGGTTAACTGAAAAGGAAATTATTTAGAAGACCTCTGCTGCTTGAAAACAAAGCAAAACTTAGTCAGTTGAGTAGCTCCAACAGCATTTGCTTGTATAGTATAGCAAACTTCACTACTTTCGCAGCCATAGAAAACTTTTTAGGACTGTATCGCTATTAAGTTTTTAATTTTTCATTAAGCATACATATGCTGTAAGTTTTTTTTTACAGAAATCCTCTTCTTTATGTATCTTTAAAGGGTTTTATATTTATGTTGTGTTAACAGCTAAGGAGTAAATTGCTTGCGTTTAAAATGAAGAAACCCATTGTTTATTAGGTAGAACATAAAGGAGATTTAGAAAGCAAATTTTTTTGAAGTGCTATGCATTGAATTCTGGGCCACACAGATGTCAAGCAAGTACTCTACAACTGGGCTACATACTCAGCCCCCAGAAACCAAATCTGTTATCTTAGAAAGTCACTTATATCATATCATATAAGATCTTCCCTCTCCTCTTTTTATATAGTCCTGTAGAGCAGGAGGAACCTAAGTAGATTTTTGAGTCCTTTAATTTTGTTTTGAAGTTAAAATTGTTAGCTTCCTTTCAGATCATTGACAAGACCAGAGATAAATTTGTAGAAGGAAAGGGTTTATTGCTTTTCTCAGTTCTTGGTTCAGGTGCAAAATCTAAACTCATTTTGGAAGAGTGGTGACATGTTAACAGATATTGATACTCCTTCATAGTCTCAAAGCCTATTTGTTGACATATACATTCTGCTGGCCTGGTTTATTGTCACTGTGGCCTGAATCAGGACAGTGAAAAGCTTGGCTATACAAATCCATCTGACAACTATGTCAGTTATAACAGAAGCTGCAATTCCCAAGTCTCAGGGGAAGTCACGCCTTGCTGGAATGACTAAAGCATTGAGAAAGAAGCAGACAGGCTTGGGTTGCCTAGCAAAATAGCAATTTGAACACAGTGACTCACACATCATTGCAAGGGTTGGGGGAAATGAAAATAACTGATACATTTTCTTGTGTTCCGAGTTCCATTTCAATGGAAGCAATTTGAAAACAAATGAAATGATTGTGTGTAAACCACATTGACTATTATACACAAACACTATTCAAAATGTCCACTGTTTTTCTTAGAGGAATTAGAAGCAAGAATCTTTACTTTTCAATGTCTTGAGTTTAAATATGAGGCTGAACCTCTGGGAAAATATTAGATGAGAAAAGGTTATACTCAGGTATTTCTGTATACCATGTGTATAAAGATTATATACAAATAGATGCCTGAATGGTACAGTTTGAAAGTATTAGGAAGGTCACTTGCTTTAATCACTGACTACCCTGTAAATTAAACACTGAGCTTGGTAGGTTATACTTGCAATCCTAGCACTCAAAATGCTAAGGCAGGAGGACTATCATGAGTTCAAGGCTAGTCAGAGGTAGAGGGCTTTGTAGGACACCCTAAGCTACAGTGTGATTTTTTTTAATCTAAAAGAACAAAAGATAATAAATTTTAAGAACCTACCTAAGAGCCCGATATTTAGTGTAAAGAAGGAAAGTAAAGCTAATTTACAGACTACAAGAACACCACACTGAAGTGCACCCAGGTAAGGCCCCTGCCCTGGCTTGTGCAGTTGAGATGCACAGAGAGCTTACCCCCTCTTGTGGCTTTTATTTCACTCTATACTTTACTAACTGCTCCGGATGGAGGGCGAATTACCATTACTAAGGACTGGGGACACAGTCCAGAGTTTAGAATGCTTACCTAGTGTGTTCATGCTCCCCCTCATTTGGTCTGTGGAATTGTATTCAAAATGGCTGAGTGGGAGAATACAAGCAGCACCAATTACTTCACAATAATAATTTTCCTTAAAAGTGGGATATGTTTTTTTATACTTTTCAGCTGTCTTTTTCTGTTTTGCTAACCCCATCCCCAACTATGGAGGCATCTAAAACATCTTTCTTAACCACTTGGTTATTACTATTTCTCAATATAAGAGTTGGATATTCTTTATTACAAGTATCAAAACTTCTATACAGATGAGAAACAAACAACAAAAAATAAATTTTAAGAATGTTTATTAACCAATTTTAAGTCATGTGCCTAGGAAGTGATAATTTGGATGTTTGCACCCTTACCTGAAGCTCTAGGGTACACACTCTCTCCATGATGGGATGTTGTCCCAGAACATATGCATACCTGCTTTGTATCTGGGTCACTTTATGATATTTAATGAAATGGCTGAGTTGAATTGTTTATAGAACTGTCCTATCTGTAGGACTAAATAGCTCAGCATTGTAAGAAATAACTCATTTTTTCTTTTATGGAAAATAGTCTTTTTTCTTTACCTTCCATTGTGAATTAGAGAATTAAAAGTTATTATCCTACTTCTTATTTCTTGTGAACTAAGCAATGATATTAATAGAGATTAAAGACACTTTTTAAAGATAAATAACTCCAAAGGCTAAAGGATTTTATTATACATTGCAAAATGCATATTATTATTATTACTGATATTATTATTATTATACTATATTATATTAGTTCCTAAGTTGTTTTTGGTCTCACATTTCTAATCACAGTGCTTGTTACCTGTCAAGGTCCTAGGAACTGAGCTTTTCTGGTGGCTAAATGTCAGTTGTTGGGGAGAAAAATAATTGGTAAGGAAAAAATCCTAGAATGTAATTCCCTGAAGTAGCTCTTATCTCACATACATTAAAATGACAGTATTTGTTGTGATGTGACTTTTAAATAAATAGCAAAGAAACTTCTTTGTGAGATTAATGAATTTTGGTAATGTCATCGAACTGCAGAACTGTGAGCCTTTCTTTTCCGTCACTGCTGGCTCAGTCAGTACCATTTGTTGAAAAAAAAAATAGTTTAAACTACAAAACTTTATACATTTTTTTCTAGTGATTCATCCCTATAATTAGGCAACCAGACTCTAAGAGAGTAGTTTCTTTACTAATTCCAAACCAATGGATGATTTATTCAAATGTTATCAGCAGAGAGAGCAGGCTGCAAGTTCTTCCCAATTTCTAATCACAGTGTTACCTGCCATGGTCCTCGGAATCCAACTTTCTCAGTAGCTAAAAGCCCTTCATTGGGGAGCAAAAATTGTGAGGCAAAAAATTCTAGAATGGAAGTCCCCGAAGGAGCGCTGATATTATCTCATCAATCTCCCTTATTTTATCCACGAAAACACTGAGCTCTAGAGAACTCATACCAAGTTATTAAAGAAATTGGTCTTCCCAGCTTTTTCTCTTTCCACCTCATCTTCCTATCCCCAAGCATCTTCAGTTACTTGCTTCTTTTTCCGACACGTTCCACAAACCCAGATGGCCAGCTCAAGACTTTCCTTCTGAAAGGACTTTGTTCCTAGCATTTTTCTCAATACCGCCCACCACCCCACCACCCCAACCTCCTTCTTCCCAAATAAAAATCTAAATTTCCTGGGATTTATTCCGTGCTCTTAGAACCTTGTTGTAAGAAAACCTGCTAAAACTCATCTGGGAAACTAATGTTAATGGTGTGAACTGGTTAATGTGTTACTGCTTCCAGGAATGATATTTGCATTTTAACAGAGACTGGGAATTTTAGATAGCCTAGTAGGGAGTATAATTCTGGGTGGGATGTCCCTTTGTCCTAAAGTCACAAGATAGAGCTCTTCATTGTACCTCAGGCTAACATTGTCACCCAGAGGGATTTGTCTGTCTGGTAAATTAGTATATAGCTATATGCAAAAGGCTTTGGACACTTTTTTTTTTAAGCACCACCTCTTCAAAAGCCTTCTAAAGCGAAAGCGCCCGTGAAACGGGCCCTGCACTTCATGAAGGGCGGGCGTCTTTTGTATGAACAACAAGACCTCCAGTGGATCCTGACAGGTTAGGCACCAAGACAAATTCATTTTTTTTCCTTTTATATGCCAAATTAATTTAACTAAAAAGTCATTTGCCTATCGGTTTTCAATGCTTTACAGCTTTACTTAATCTCTCATAACCACTAATTTGAATATAGTTTTCCTTTTTGCCTTTCCTCTGTCTCCCTCTCTCTCTATCTCTAACTCTCTCTTTCTGATTTCCTTTTCCTCTTCTTCTGTTTTCTTCCACTCTTTCTCCTACCAAGCACCTCAAGCACAGAGAAGCTGTGGACGGGTTGGCTTTGAAAGTCTGATAGGAGATCCCACTTTTCAAAGGGAAAATTCCAAAACCTTGTGTAAGGCAGAGTCACGGTCCTGCCTTCTAGGAAAATGCAACTGATACGGTTATACTCTCTCCATCAATGGGTTCTCCATCACTGGACTGAAATGATTGCTTACTGAAAATGCAGTTTTAATTGGATCTGTACTGAACATGTATGGACTATTTTTTTGTCATTGTTTTCTAAGCAATTTAGTATAATCACCATTTATAGAGCACTTACATTGTATTAGATATTGTAAGTAATCTAGAGATAGTTAAAGTATATGGGATAATTGAAAAAAATGAAAATTCAATTTCAGGTATTATAAGTAATCTAGAGAGGTTTAAGTATATGGGATAGTACATGTAGGTTAATTGCAAGCATAGTCCTTTTATATAGGAGACGTCAGTGTTCATGTAGTTTGGGGTCCAAGTAAATAGGATGGATATAGTCTTGAAAATGTTATTTCAAGTTATACCTTTTATGTCTAAAATTTAAAATGTCATTTTCCTCCTCTGTACAATCCTTCCTTTTCTTCTTCAGTGCTGGAGTCAGAGTTAGGACCTTGTCCATTCTGAGAAAGCACTCTACCAACTGAGTGAGATATACTCAGGCCAATTCTCAGGTAACCTTATATCTTCTTTCAAGCTTATTGTGCTTGTTATTTTTTTAATTTTATTTTGTTTTTGCACTTCAAAATAGGATCTCATTATGTAGTCTTGGATGGTGTTGAACTTCCATAAACCCTCTGACACTGCCTCATAAGCACTAGTATGCTATCATGTCCAGCTGTTACTTACACATTTATTTGATATGTTGTTCTGCAAGCAGGTCTCTTGTTTTCAAATCCAGAGTGCCCTGAATAAATATTCTCTCACTCACACTCCTGTAGCAAGTGCTGGATTGTAGTCAAAGCATTAGAATTGCACTAAGGAGCTAACTAGTTAATGTACAAATTCCCGTTTTCCACCTTTGCTAGTGTTGTTTTCCTCGGTGAGTCTAGAATGGAGCTCTGAAAAATATATTATAATAAAGCGTCCACCAACTCCTACGACACTGATCTCAGAGCTACACTTTCTTGTTACACTTTGTCTTATGATATAGCCCAGGCTGGCACAGCATTCAAGATCTTCCAGCCTCGGCTTCCTCAGTGTTTGGATTATAAGCGTGTGGTATTATGTGTGACTTGCTCTGTGGGTTGTGACAGACTTAAATACCAAGTGTTTTGATAGGTTTAGTACACTTTAAAAATGTCCCAATCTGCTGGGCGGTGGTGGCACATTCCTTTAATCCCAGCACTTGGGAGGCAGAGGTAGGCATATTTCTGTGAGGTTGAGGTCAGCCTGGTCTACAGAGTGACTTCCATAGCTACTGAGGGAAACCTTGTCTTTAAAGACCAAAAAATAAGTCCCGATCCAACAAACTGAGTGAATACTTGGTCAAATGGCTTTTCCTCCTTGTTATTTTGCCTCGAGTTCTCTATAAAATAATGAAATTATGAGGGCCAGCACCGACACATTTCTGTGCTTTTTGATATCACTCACTATGTGCAATGGACATAATTTTATCACATAGTCTCAAACATGGAAATTCAATTGATGGAGGTAGAAGATGTCTTCAATATAGTCTACAAACATTTATTTTCATAGAGAGAAACTGTGGCTAGGAAGCAGAAAGTGACTAAGTAAAAGCAGTATCTACACAGGACTAGTACTTAGTCTGTAGACTCAAAATGTATTACGTGCTTTTCTGAGAACTGAGTGTTCCATAGGTCAATCCCATTTCTTCCTTTAGTCCTATGAATTTTCATTGATTTATGTCAATTTGAGAGCATTTTATGAAGTTTGGAGTGCTCAAACAGGCTGAGCTATAGTTAAGGAAGCTAACAAGCAAGGGGAAGACAAAGAAAGAAATAATTACAAATCTACTACAGCACCAGACACCATCAGGGCACTTTACAATGTCTAATGCTAGGACCTGTTAGATTTTGCTTGAAAACTAGACTCTATTTTTAAATTTTTAGATTTTATATCCTCATTAAATTTTGACAAAAATCATCAAGTGGTGATATAGTTTCAGCTAAAATATACCAGGTATGGTGAAATGAATACTCTTTTTTTTAATTTATTTATTTATTGAGGATTTCTGCCTCCTCCCCGCCACCACCTCCCATTTCCCTCCCCCTCCCCTGATTAAGTCCCTCTCCCTCATCAGCTTGAAGAGCCATCAGGGTTCCCTGACCTGTGGGAAGTC
>NW_004949111.1:4696238-4697287 GCF_000317375.1 Microtus ochrogaster
TTTAAGATACCATCTTACACCTGTCAGATTGGCTAAAATGAAAAACACCAATGATAGCCTTTGCTGGAGAGGGTGTGGAGAAAGGGGTACACTCATCCATTGCTGAAATGAATACTCTTGATAAAAAGTATTTTGGGCAAATTAATTTACCACTTCTAGCATTAAAAACTACAGACAAAGCTGGGCGGTAATGGCACATGCCTTTAATCCCAGTTTTTTAGGAGGCAGGCAGACCGCTGAGTTTGAGGCCAACCTGCTATACAGAGCAAGTTCCAGGACAGCCAGGGTCACAAAGCAAACCTTGTCTTAAAACACCAAAACCTCAACCCAAAAAAAGGCAATAAATTATTTTAATAAGCAAAGCATGCCCAGTCACTTATTTAAAGTTAATTTCACAGCCCTCTGAGCCTATATTTATTTATTCAGCAATGGTAGTATAAAAACAAAAAATGGATATTAGTTATTAGATACCTTTCAGATCTATTGTGAAAGTAAAGGTAAATAATTGTTCCATCTCTTAAGCATCCTTTTATCTTCTGAAATCTAAGTTACATTGATGACTGACTGTTTTTCTTATTCTGATATTTGCTGCCTAAGAGACTTTTTAGCTCTTAATTATATTATAAAATATATTAAATACAATAACTAATTTGAACTTTAATACATTTTACAAAGTGCCCAACTCTCTGCCAGGTACTGTGAGATTGAAAAGCAAGCTATAACACTTATACTATTCTAGCATTCTGTCACTAGCAACATGCTAGAAAACCGGCCATCTCATTTTACCTTCTTTGTCTTGTCTTTTATCCCAAATATATTTTAGACAGAGCAGGCATTATTCTCATTGTAGATGATTCAAAGGAGGCTATGGGAAAGATGAGGCTAAGTAACTATAATTTGTTATTTACTTGTTTTTCAAACATAAGTCTAACACTAAAGTAGAGGTCTGACACCAACAGAAATGTTCTTGTCTTCCTACCCTAGGCACTGAGCTGCTCCTTTTTCCTTTATTTATTTATTTATTTATTTATTTATTTATTTATTTATTT
>NW_004949111.1:4699552-4725363 GCF_000317375.1 Microtus ochrogaster
TACGATGGCTCCCTTAATTAAGATATGTGCTTCCCTGCTCCCCTATCCTACCTTCCTGTATCCCAATCATCCCGTTGCCCCAAGTTCTCCCCATTGTGTTTTGTACCTTTATAGATACTTCTCTTTTGCCTTCTGATATTAGCTGTATCTGAAGGGATGCAACATATCTAATGTCAGACATTTTTTTTCTGTATACAGGACTTGCTTTCTGTCTTTACCTGTCCTCTTTAACATTTAATGATGCAATTAAGATTCTACTTTTTCAATTAATATATCAAATTTACTTGAAATACAGAATATAGTCTCTAGATTTACAAATCAAATTCTTGCATTAGTTTAGGAATTTTGGTTGTTAATTTATCTAGTGCTCTATTCCATTCATAGACATTTTTCTCTTTTATTGTATACTTGCTAGATCATCTCTGTTATTCCTCTGTATCATTTTCTCTTTAAGGATATTTCTTTGTCACTGTTCTCGGCACTCAATATGGTTATAATAGAATTTTTCTATTTAATTAATTTAATTTTACAAATTTTATTGAGATCCTTGTTCCTTTTAGCTTATTACTATTCAAATATGATTTTTCCTTAATTTTTCTCTGGCATTATGAAGATTTCTGTCAAAGATATTGCTTTAAACCCCCTCGGTTATATACCTAGAAATGGTATTGCTGACTCATAGTTTAACTGAAAATAATATGCTTGGAAAACTGTCTTTCTAAAGTGAAACATACTGAGGCATCCTGAGATACATGAAAGCTAAATGACTATACAGGATGGTGGACACATACATTGTCCATCCAGGAAGTGACAAAAGAAATGCTTTAAACTAAAACAAAAAGAAACAACTTAAAGTAGTACAGAAGAGAGATCTTTGATAAATTTAACTGTACAGGCAAACATAAGTTAGAATTATAGTTTATTTGTAAGTCTTACTTATTTGTAAGTTCCACATACAATTTAAAAGACAAATGCAAGTGGGAATCACAATAAAAGTTAAAGACTCTATACAGAAAGATGAAATACATACAAAAGTTAAATTCATGTAAGGGAAAAGGATGGAGATAGAGCTGGACAGGAGCTGGAAATGGAGTAGAGCATTGCTAAAGTTCAGTTTTCTAAGTTAATTTGGTATCAATTCAAACTAGTTTATTATAAATTTAGTATGTTAACTATAATCCCCATGGTAACTACTAAAATAACTGTAACATATACAAAAAAGAAAATGAAGAGGGATTGAAAAGGGTATACTAGAAAATATTAAGCAAAGACAAAATATAATATAATAGGAACACACATGACTGGCTTAAATAAAGGGGAAGGGAGTGTTAGTTTTCTTTAGGCATGTACCCCCCAATAGTTTGTTCATGCTCTAGAATTTCCCCAAACCCATACACATATGGACAGCACTAATTGGACTTAGAAGATTATAAAAAAACAGGACATGAAGTTGGGAGGGAATCATGATTTGAGGCTTTTAGGAGGAGTAGGAGGAGGTAATGTGGGAGAGATACAGTCAAAATACAGTATATACATATATGAAATTCTTAAGGAATAGATAAAAATATATTTTAAAATACCAAAATGACAGAACTTCTTAAATCTTGCTAAGGTTTATCTGTAAATGGATCAAACAATTAAAAGACAGGTATTGGCATAAAGACAAAAAAAATCTGTGATCCATCTATATGATACTTACAAGACACTTTTCTTTAGAGACAATGTTTCATTCTGTAGCCCTGAATTGCCCGAAAATCACTGTTTATTCCAGGATATCCTAAAATTTATGACAACTGTACTGTTTCTGCTTTCTGAATGCTAGGATCACATGCATGCACCCTTATATCTGGTCAGATAATTACTTTAGTTATAAAAACACAAGTAGATTGAAAGCAAAAGGATATAAAGATAATCCATTCAACTAACAATGCAAGCAACTGTTTATATTAAAATCAGTTAAAATAGTTGTAAAACTAAGAGAAAAATCAAATTTAAAAATTTATAAATACATCGATATGAAACAATTCACAATTATAAAGCAAACATTTAAAAAAACGGCATGGGTCAAGAAATAACTCAATTTGGAAATTCAAAAATACTTTATTAAGAATAATAAAAATGTAAAACAGCATTCCACATGTATAAAATTTTGGGACAATTGTACTCAGAGAGAAATTTGTACTTATAAATTACTATATTACAAAATCGAGAAAGGGAGTCATGGCAGTGTCTCCCATCTGTCCTCTAAGCTACATGGGAGGGTCAAAAACTGCAGAGTTTGACATCAGCCTGGGTAGCACAGTGAGGCTCTATTTAAAAAAAAAAATCTCAAATTAATAGCCTAACTTTACACTTTAAGGAACTTAAAGGAGACCACGCTAAACTTAAAGCTAGTAGAAGAAGGGAAATACAGACTATGGCAGAGATAAATGAAATAGAGAAAAGAAGCTATTTGTAATCCAATTGTGAGGTGAAGAGAGGGAATACATTTTGAGAGTTACTTTGTTATCAGAACTGTACACACAATAATTCTATTTATTGCAGAAAGCAACCTCATGAAAGAAGTATGTCATCACCATTTTACAAAGGAAGAAATCATGGCTCAAAAGGTTTAAAAATTTGCCCAACATCAGGTAGTAACTTGTCAAACCAAATTTAAATCTAGGCATGGGCTGGTGGCTCAGAGGATACTAGATGTAGGTGTTAAGACAGAGAAAGAAATTCTGAGGCAACTCCCTTCTAGGGATGATGATCATGACTAATTTTGCTACTACAAATAAACCCAGGGTATTATGTATGTGCACTCTACTACTGAGCTCTATTTCCACAGTTATCCTTAGATTGTTTTCTTATGTGACTGAATTGACTGTGGTATTTATCAATTAATATTGAGAAGCCAGAAAAAAAACTGATTTAGCAAAGGAAACTGGTTTAATTAAGGACACTTTGGGGACTTAAGTACCAGAAAAACATCTAAGTTAGAGATGTCTGGTACTTGAAAGTACATCTAATATTTTTAAGACAGGGTCTCATGAAGTTCATGCTTTCCTTGATCCCAGTACCATCGCCTCCCAAGTACTGGAATTACACATATATGCCATCATGCCTGATCTTGTCAGAAAGGTTTTGATCACCATGTGTCAAGTGATTTACAAATATGTACTCGTTAAAGTAAGGGAAGAATATGGATAAAAAGATTTATCAGTGATTCACGCTGTTTAGCATATAAAGATCTCACAAAGGAAGACTACTAGATTTAGATAGTAAATCTAGATTTACTTAGATTTGGACACTTTCTCTGAAGTCTCATGCTTAGATTCCTAGAATAGCAGTGTTATCATTGACAGTCAGTAAAAATAATAACATAATCCATGAATTGTAGCACAGTATTTATTACATCACTCAGGAAGCTGCCACAGGAGGGTAAAAGTTGCAGGCCAGCCTGGAATACACACACACACAAAAAAAAAAAAAAACCCTGTTTCCAGAAATCCATAACAGAAAAGCAGAAACACTAGTACTTTATATTTGTACTTGCCCTTATAGATTGTAACATGCCTGCCTCACTTTATGAGGAACTGACTTTAAGCAAAAGATAAATGAATTGGGTTTGGCATTTCAAGGGTTTGAAGTGGCGTCAAAATGTCGGTGTGAAATTGTACAAGGGGCAGCTGAGACACAGATTTGGAGCGAGTGTGATAGGATAGGACTTCAGATATAAATTTGGGAGTCATCCACACAGATGTGATAGCTGAAGCTAACAGCAGTGGGCAAGATCTTAAAGGGAGAGAATGTGGAGGGAAAATAACTCCCGGAATAACTCTTGGCCTCACTAGCGCTCCATGCCTTTTTGGTATGTCAACGAGAGGCATGTACTTCTCTTCTGGAATATTACTCCCTGGTTGTAATTTGTTATTTATGACACTGAAATTAATATACCAAGTCTTTCCTCCTTGAAAGTCAAGCCTCTATGAAATCTCCTTAGCAAGTTCAGAGGCTTTTTGCTTCATTGTTATTGGTTACCAATGGGCTCAGGGATTTTTCTCTTCCATATTTAGAAGAGAATGTCTATTTTGTCTTGCCAAACATAGAATCATGAACTGAGAAAATGAACCTTTCTCTCAAATATTTTCTTTCCTAATAGAAATGCCGGACTCCCCCCGAATCGGCCTATAACTCAGAACCTCGTTAATATTATACATTTTTCCTTCTTCTCAAAATCATTAGGAAAGACATAGTTTTATGAGACAATTTCCACATGATATAAAGGGAAAAGTTTATTCCCAGCATTTTGCTCTTATTGCTATGTCAGCCCATAGCCTAGATCATACTATTGCTTCGTATTAGATCATTAATCTGTTAGAAATGAAAGAAAACCTAGGCATCCACATGAGAGAAACTCTTTATTTTTATAAATGAGGAAAATAAAATTCAATAACATACTATAAGCCTGTATTATTTCCTAGTAGTTAAGAGTAATCTCTGGAATCAGACAGACTTGAATTCTAGACCTGACATTGATTAGCTGCTTGGACTTCAATTCTCAACAGTGAGCAATTCTTCAACCTCTTTAAAATTTATATCTATAATATGATTATTATTATAATAGCTTTTACATTGTAGTAGTTTATAAATATTATATAATATGCTTCCTAAAGTACTCCCTGCATATAATACAGCAAATAATATATTTACTATTACTATTATTGTTCTTATGCTGAGGAAGACGAACCACTTTTTCAAGGCTATACCAGAATGAAATGGCAAACAGATTAGAATTTATGGTAAAACTTCTGGTTTAGTTATATTTCTTCTTTTGAAGAGACATTAAAATCTTCTTCAACACAAATATAATGTTTAATTGATACATAGTACAATCTTAGAATAGATAATAAAATGGAAAAACACATAAAAATCACCAAGTGTCCAAATTTCATAATTTGAATAGGGTAAAATACATTTAAAATTGGCAAAAATATTACACACATAGGTAGATATTGTTTCTCAATATTTGAAGTTGGTTTCATTTCTCTCCAATTTTTATTGTCAGCTTGGTACTTGTGGGATTACAAATAAACAATAAGCCAAGGACACCCTGATATATTTAATTTAAATGACTTTAGAAAGAAATGATTTTCAGTAGCTCCATGTTCTTATCATATTCCGGAAAGAACAAGAAAAGGTGGTTGGAGAGTTGGGCAAAAAGGGTAGAAACAGAGTAAAACAGCCGAGTGAAGAAACCAGAATGGAAAAGACAGCAAGCTTGAGGAAATAAGAAAGAAGATGGGTCCCAAAAATGAACACTGAGCTTCAGGAGACCTCCAAGTAATGACTGTTTCATCTGCATGGAAAGAAGCAGATGAACAGAAATAGGACCGAGACTGCCACTTTTCTCCCCAGCTCTCCAGTAATAGCCAACCAAGTTCATTTACAGAATTCTGTTTTAAAATTTTGTGTTATATTTATTTATTCTGCAAGAGTCAGTCCTCTCCTTCCAATATGCGGGTCTCAGGGAATGAACTCAGTTCATATGACTTGATGGCAAGTGCTCTTACCCACTAAGACATCGCCTTGGCTCCCACCTAAAGGTTTTTTAATTTTTTTTTTCTAGCTGTGATTTATACCAGTACAGCTATATCCTGAACACTAATTCAATTGGTTTGTCTACGATTTTTTTGTGTGTGCCAACTTCCAGACTTCTACTTCTTTGGACCTTGCTTACCTCAAAAACTAGCCTTACATTAACTTAGGAGAACACATACACCCTGCTGTCTTCTTTTCATGTGACATAGTAATAAAGTATTAGGATACTATATATATAATAGAAATTAAACTAAATGGAATACTAACAATTATTGACAGTAGAAATAAGACTATCAATCTCATTCATTCATCTTGTTATTGGGAATCACAGTTATGGTCTTGTCCGTATTAGGGTAGCACTGTGCTACTGAGATCCCAAACTCTCACTTTTATTCTTAGTTATCACTATTTACAAAAAAAACGTTTATTAATACATTAGCAAGGTGAAGGATAGTTCTCTTCCAGTTTCAGCATTTTTATTCCTTTCTACCTTCAGTCAGTTGTTTTCCTCTTTCCCACTGTCCATGATTCTGTGTGAGTCTTGGATAGTTTTACCCATCACACCTAAGAAGATACTTGTAGCAAAGTGAGGCCTTTATTACTTCTTATAGTAACTGATTTTATATATGAAGAATTTTACTACAACTTTGCACCTTTCACAAGCTATAATTAAAGAGCTTGGAAAGTTTTGTCTGGCTGTTTTTGTGTATAATTTATGATTCATTCAATTGCAACAATTTGTTGAATGCTTACTATGTGCCAGAGTCTGTGCTAAGCAGGCACCATGCCATCTCAAAAGGAAAAAATCATGTGAATTTTATTTTAAATGGAGGCACTTGAGAACACATTTAGTTCTTTTCCTGTGATGTTCTACACAGTCTCTTTCAACATCTGGTCACCATTTCATACCTTCAGCCCTTGGCACAATATTTGCTACCACCTGGGCCCTATTATGCCAATGCCATTCATCTGTTCCATTTTCATGGTGAATAGTGCTGCTTCTAGCTTTTATGAATGAGAAGCATGCTTTAGAGCAGTGGTTCTCAACCTTCCTAATGCTGTGACCCTTTAATACAATTTCTTTGTGTTGTGGTGACCCCCAACCACGAATTATTATGTTGCTACTTCATAACTAATTTTGCTACTGTAAGAATCATAATGTAAAAATCTGGGGTTTCTGGTGGTCTTAGGGGACCCCTGTGAAAGGGCCGTCCCACTCCTCAAAAGAGTTTCGACCTACATGCTGAGAACTGCTGCCTTAGAGCTTGTATGAGCCCCAGGTACTGTGGTGGGAATCATTTTGGCACTGCATACAAGCAGAGTATTAATACTATTTTTCCCTGTATCACCTTGTGTCACTATTTTCATGTTGTAGGGAATAAAAGCAAAGTACACTTCTTTTATTTGACATGCAAATTCAGGTCTTGGGGTACATTCTGTAACAAATAACCCTAGATTTGGAATAAATTTTAAGAGATGAAACAGCTGTAGAGAACATAAAAATGAGAAAAGGAGAACTAATTTGGCCTCCAGTCCTACCTCCAGGACTGAACGTGAATTGAGACACTTTGGTCTGCAACTCTGAAAGATTTAGTTAGACTTAATGTTGTCCTCAGTATTTGAATACTGCAACTTTCTGATGTCTTTTTATTTTCTTTTTTAATTTTGCATTTTCATACTAATCAAGTTGCTGAAAACTGTACTTTACAACATAAGAATTTCAAAAATACAATGGCTTCTCTTATAGCAGTACTTTGGGGTTGTATTGGAGCTGAGAGCATCCTCCTGGGCTCAATTTTTGCCTTCAGTTTTGCTCAGGTCTTATCTTCAGACTCCATTTCTGTCTATGCCAGTTTGGATGACAAGTCACCACGTTCTGCTTGCATGTTAGGACCCTGCTTTGGTATGTGTTTTTATGCCAATCCTGGATCAGGAAGCATTAAGCCCACTGCCTATTTTAACTCTGTCTATATCCTATTTTCTCCATTTTAACAAATGAACCAGTCTCTGACCTTAGATTTCCCCTTTGTGTCTTGAGCCCTTTGTTCTGCAGCCGTTGATTTCTTCTTCCCTATTATCTGCATATTGCCTATGAGTAAGACTTGCTCACCAGAATATTCTTTCTGCCTCACTGGCACACCAAATTGTCTGTGAGAACTAAGGAAACCAGGTACAATTTCTCCACAGCAGGCAGAAGACAGAAGCTCCTTAATTTTGAGGCCATGTCGGCCTCCCAGTTAGGAAGCTGACAACACTGATATAATGTCTACATAGACAGGGTTAAATTAGACATGGCCAAAGACTGAGGAGTTCTCACTTGTGATTGGTGAGGACAGAGATTCCTGGAGTCCTGCCACTCCCAGAAGGGTATAAATGGGCAGCACTGAATTAGAATCTTCACAGGTGGTAGAGAGAAGGCAGGCAGAGTGGCCAGCGCAGGCTTAGAAGCAGAAAGCAGCATTCAGGTAAGATTTCTTGTTGCTGTAGTACGTGGACTGTGAAATCCTTAAGGATTTGTATGTGTATACATGTGTACCTGCCTCTCTCTCTCTCTCTCTCTCTCTGTCTGTGTGTGTGTGTGTGTGTGTGTGTGTGTGTGAGAACGCGCGCATGTGTGCGTACATGCATGCATTTTGGTTCTGAGCACTCAGAGCTCCTTGAGCAAGTCTCACTCAAATCGATTATTTCTTCCCCGAAGCTGAAGATTGCTCCAATTTTTTTCTCCCCTGTCTCACACCTATCACTGATAGGTTATTTCTGAAGAGTTGTTGGTATTTGTTAAAAGGTAAAGCCTTTTTTCCCGAGAAAAACTGGGCCTCTCCAGGATAGCCTAGAGCAGATGAAGAATAACTATATTCAGCTGCATCCATTAAGGAGGAAGCTGGCAAGGGAAGGGAGGGCTAGGGCACTTGCTCCCAAGCCAGATATGGCTTGGAGGGAGCAACCAGGGAATTGAGAAATCTGTGCCAAAGCTGAGGAGGCCTTCAGGGTGATACCAGAAGGCTTGGCATGAAAGCTGTTTGGATAATCATCCCTCACACTTCTGCAGTGCTCTATGCTTTGCAAAGTGCCTCCAGGTCTGTGATTTCACTAGGTTCTTCCAGTACTTCTGTGAGGTGGTTAGATCTGGTGCTAGAGGTAAAGAAACTTGCAAGATCACCAAGTGGCAGACGTGGAACTCCAAAACCAGGGCTCCTGCTTCTTGGTCCTGTGCACTTGAACTGCAGCAGGCTGGCAGCCTCTGGATGAATGTGAAGGACCAGCTTCTCTGTGGTGAGTAGCTTTTCAAATGTTCTCACAACAGGCATGGAAACCTCAGAGGGAAAAACTACCTTATTACTGATTGTTACTGGGAACTTGGGCTAATGTGGCTCATTATAACTAAGCTACTTTTTAGAATTCAAATTTGCCTTCTTTAGTAGCTAGCCTCTTCTCCTTTTCCAAGCACAGCTATTACCTTGTATTTTTAATCAGTGTTGGGGATCAAACCCAGGGCCTCCTCATGGAAGGCAATAGCTCTCAAATAAATACTATGTCCATTTTTTTCTGCTAACATCATTAAACTCCTGGGTATTTCTGCTGCAAAGTATTAGCATTAAACAGTGAGTCTTATACCTAGTGAGAACCACAAGACTCCCTTCTCTTTACAGCCAGCCACTGGTGCTCTGGTTACTATTTGTTTCTAGACAGCATCCGATTTGGCATCCAAAACCTTGGTGACTCAGACTGAGTGGATAACCTTTTCAAATCACTTTATCTGAGTTCTACTCTGATTGTTAATATGAGCTGGAAAATGGGCATTTTCTCTCCCCAAGACAAGTGTGACTGATCTCCATAGATCTGAACTTGCAGGTACTTTGTTGGGGCATGAAGAGTGAAGAAAGCATTTCACCAACTAATTCTAAATAGCAGAGGAATACATGTTTCCTTCTGAAACCACCCTTACCTTTGCTTCAAGGCAAAGCAGCTAAGAACAACTTTGTTCTTCCTCTCTTTCATGGGTACACTATCCGGCTGACGTATAAATAACTGCTTTCACTCTCAGATTTGTCTGGTTATACCCTAAACCCAAAACTTGAAACACTGAAGACATGGAATGATTTTCCTATTTTCCTTAATTATTCAAGCTGCGAGGGGTGACCTTGTTGCCAGGCAATTTATTGAACTTAGGTGTCTGAGGGAAGATTCTACCCAATCCAAATCCTCCTGCTCTATACTTGTAAAAAGGCCCTCTAATATCCATACAAATACAATAGTAGTTTTGCTTATTTGGAGTCCAGTAAATTGCAAATTGCCTTTGAGCCAGGCATGATGACAGTACCTCAAACATGGGAGGCTGAGGCAGAAAGATTGCCAGGAGTTCAATACCAAGCTAAGCTACATAGTGAAATCCAACCTCAAAAGTAAAAGCAATTTGGAAGCTTGCCTAGCTTTGACTTGCTCTAGCTCCTGAAATATGTCGTTATTGTTGAAAACTAAATGACAGCATAAAAGCAGAGTCAGTATCAGAAAGCACAAAAAGTACATCATGGAAATCAGTAAATGACATCTATGTAGAAATTTCATTACAATACCTCACTTAGGTCTCATGCTTCAGTAAATGAAAACACAGTAAATGTATTAATTGATAATTTAATATGTCATCAAATTTCCATCAAAATGGAAAAATATAGTCAGTATGCTAAAGGCTTTAAAACATTTGAAAGCTCATATATTAGAAGCTTCTATGCTTTCCTTTAATTACAAGTTTGCCAGTACTCTTCTTCAAGTGTGTGCTATACCAAACCCCCTAATTCATGTAGTATGTACGTACAGAAAAGTGTTACAGCTGCATCTGAATGTTATAGTGTTTTAAATGAAATTAGCATTGCTTTAAATTGTGTTGCCTTTTTGTTTTACTTTGTGGCTGTGATTTCTTTATGTTATTTATTTGTTTGTTCCATTATTCATTTCTTGAGACAGTGTCTTTAAAACCTCTGACTGGCTACAAAATTGCTGTGTAGCCAGTCTGGACTTAAACTCTTAATTCTCCTGTTTCCACTTCCCAAGTGCTGGGATTATAAGCAAGCAACCCCACATCTGCTTTATGTTGTACTGGGAATCAAAGATAAGGCTTATGTAGCATTCTAGGTAAATAGTCTATCCCATAACTCCAGCATGGTGTTTTCTTTTTTTTTTTTTTTAGTAACCACCATTCACTTTTGTTATGTTGTGCTCATGATCAGCAAGAATCTTTTCAATGATGTCTTATAAATGCAGTCGTGTATTGTTGTTAAGGCAAGTCCCCTTATATACTTAATTTTTGAAACTAAATTAATATATTTTGTTTTGTTTCTTTAAAAAAAGTTTGTGGTAATATTTGCCCTTCCTTTCAAACAAGTATCAAACCAGTTTGCTTTTCTTTCCAGTTTTGTCATCCGACAATTTCAAAAGGACTCTTTTTCTGTTTTCAGTTGTGACCCTGCTCAGGATGGGAATAAAGAAAGAGTGCCTTATAAATTCCCACTGTCATTCTGTTGTTAACAATTAGGTGAAAATGCATTGTCTACCAACTATAAATGCTATTTTCTCTCTTAACAACAGGGACATTGTATATTGTTCAATTCAGATATTCTAGCTAGAAGGCATTCATATGATCCTGTAGGATTATTTACACTTCCAAAACGGAAATGAGGTTAGTTTGGCCTGACTTGTGTCTCTGAACCCATGCTATCTTATTGAAGATTAAATGGTCTCTGCCTTGCCTGTTTATGTTATCTGGAGTTAACAAAGATAAATCACAAGCCCCCAGTCTTCAGATTATCTTTACTACAATAACAATCCTCAGAAATAGAATTTAAAGTCAAATTGATGGAACTCCTGTTTCAGAAGCAGACATTTTATTTTATTTTATTTTATTTTATTTTTAGTTTTTTTCTGAGACAGGGTTTCTCTGTAGCTTTGGAGCCTGTCCTGGCACTAGCTCTTGTAGACCAGGCTGGCCTCGAACTCACAAAGATCCACCTGCCTCTGCCTCCCGAGTGCTGGGATTAAAGGCGTGCGCCACCACCGCCCGGCCTGAAGCAGACATTTTAAATACAAAACTTAACCACAAGTCAGTACAACAGACAGAAGTGTTGAGAGAATATGATGTTGATCTGTTAGGAGAGAAGGTGGACAAGAAGAAAAAAATATTAGTCTCACCTTTCCCTATTCGTTTCAAAAGAGAACTTTTTCCTTCCTGGGAGTTTGTGTTAGAGACCAGGTAAAAAATTTAAAAGCCCATATTCATAAAATTGATTCAATCCTGAAAAACAGAGGAAGCCAAAACATTTATGACAATTATGCTGTAATAAAAAGACAATAACCCAACGTCAAAACTTATATTCAAACACATACTAACTAGGTGACCTTGGAAAAATCATTTATTATTTGTGGGACCTACATGCTAAGTTTCAGTTTCTGTAAACATGGATAGTGTCTAGTGAATCGTGTTATGATGGTTAAGACGAGATACGACCTAAACTCCCGAAGCCTTCTTATAAAAGAAGGCTTAAAAATAAAGAGGAATATTACTCAACAGGGATTCACTTCCTACTGTTCTATTTTTTTAGCCTTTTGAAAGGAATTTTAATTTGTAACATTTTCTAAATAAAGGATGTACATGTGAACACATTGTAGTTTATCAGATTCTCCTTATCTTTCAAACTGATGCCAAGACATTATTAATAAGTTAATACTGGACATTTAAATGCAAATATGTACACATAAACATATAGTTCACCATTCAATAGCAAAGTATTATGTTATATTTCCTATAATATAAATTCCTTATCATTAATTTGGGTTAGAAAAATCAGTATTTCTTATAAGTCAAATTGGAAAGAGGTCATATAGGTTGTCTCATATGGACTAGCAAAACAATCTATTGAATTGTCGGAATGAAACTAGTGTAGACTCCTAGTTACTTTTAAGTCATCATTAACATTTTTGATATATATATATATATATGTACATGTATGTATACATATATGATTATATTGATACATTAATACAACCATCTTATTAATTTGCAGAGCCCACATGCAAAGTTTATAAACAATACACAATATTTAAAGATCATTGCTTTGGAATATTAAATATAGAGATATTTCTTTTAGATATTCATCATACTTTAAATCAAGTGTTCCCATTCCTCTGATGAGTCTACCCATCCTCTTGAACTATTTGTTTCTATCAATATCTTTCTCCTAGTAACCCAAACAGGGAACTTGAAAGTCATCTGTAACTTTCTTTTCTTATCCATCAAGTAAAATTAGTTGCCATGTCTATTTCTGAAACAGCTTTCATATTTACTTATTCTTTTCTAATTCTACTGCTAACCATGATAGTTTATATTTCATCTAGATTTTTAAAAATAAATGAGTTGTTGCAGTGTTTTAATAGCCTCCTATCTGTCTCCAGTCTCTTGCTCCGTTATTATTTGTGTGCCTGCATGTTTCAACCCTACTATTAGAGTAAGGGCTGCTTCAAGCAAGAAGGCATGGCTGGCATCTTTCATATATTCAGTATGGTGCCTTGCTTGTGATATAGGCATCCATGTGTTCCTAAGTAGATAAAATTAGATTGGTCTTTCTGCTCATAACTTAAAATTAGTGGGTTTTATTATTCATATAATCTTCCCAGTTCATATAATCAAACAAGGTTAAAATGATATTGACCATCAACAAACAGCATTTTTTCTGATTAAGTTCTTGGATATTTACTTATTCTAATTAGCTACTCTACAGAAGGTCACATTATCTGAGAAAATATGTGGAAAATATGTGTATTTTCAATAAAATACAACTTCACTTTTTTGAGATATATGCACACGAGTTGAATTTCGGGCTATCTTTTATGAGATTCTTATGATTACTTGCACGGATGGTATAAGCTCGCTATGTTTACAAAAAAAAATCAGTTTTTTCTTCCTTCTACTTTTTACAACTTTCCTGTAGATACCTTAAAGGAAGTGAAGAGATGTGATACTAAACCTGACATGACTTAGGATACTCAGAAGAAAACCTTTATAAATTCAATGCAGTGTTTTGAAGCTGTGCATTGGGAAGAATATGGAAGGGAAGTAAGATCTAGCCAGTTCTCTCATTACTGAACAGTTACAGCCTTTCATTGTTCATTTTTGCAAAACCTTCAGAAATATTATATACCAAGTAATTTCAACATAAACAAAATTCTGAATGGATGAGTGCTTCTATTTTCTTCCCCATTTGTTGATGTGTTACAAATACAGTGAGTGAATTTTGCCAAGAACTTGATGTAAAAATAATTACTCCTCCTTTTTGTTTCTAGCTGTTATTATTACACATGAGTCCCGCCTTAAACATCTAATCCTCCCAAGTATTAATGATTGAAATTTGTCTCTTTGAATGATATCCCACTAGCGCTCTACCTCCAGCTCTGCTATTTTGCTGTGAGGACTTCTGAGCAATTCAAACTTTCTTTTCTATGATATTTGAAACCTATAAATATAAGTCATGCTTGTGCTGTAAATGTCTCCTGTTTTCAGCATATATACTTTATTTTTAGTTTTATATTAAACCCCACGTTTCTTTCCTTTGTTTATTTGAGATTGTTTCAGCACCATAGAAACTGAACATCCATTGCGAATATTGGCAGCAGTGGCTGCTCCTTGTTTCAGACTGATTATAGGCAACTCCTTTAGGCCTGCATGACAAAGAGGCTGCTGACATCACCATTGATTGCTCTGTTTCTCCTACGCCAAAGCAATCTGTTAAATCAGTATAAAATTGATTTTTGCAACTTGAAGCTACAAGGATACAATTGGTTTCTAAGCTGCCACATCAGTCAGATATTTTTAAAAAATCGTTAGTGAGCCTGTGTATAATGCACGGGTGTTCCCACCCACGTGATAAAATGATTGACTCCTTCTTTGTATGCACATTTCCCTTGATAAACGGCAGGAAATTATATCATACTGTATGGGCTACTTCATATAGGTTATTTGTTACCAGTCATGTCAGAACAGTTACTGTAGCAAATTTTTAGGCAATAAACTACCACTGAAGAGGGTAGGTTTTCTTGTTTATTTTAACTTGAGAAGATCCCAGAGGCATTTTCTTGAACAGCTTCTAATTTGTGGAAATGAAGTTTGGTGTTCGATCTATTGCATTTAGTAGTCCTGTTGAGTAAAGCTTTATTCTCTAGAGGTGTTAAGGCTTCTAAGGTTGTCTCAATCCCCTACTTCTACTGAAGCTTATTATTAGAACAGGTTGCCTGAGCCTTAACTGTTAAATGAACTTTACCAAAAAATAGTATTTTTCTTTTTTGCTTGTTTTGTTACACAAACAAACATGTCTGAACAAATTTATGCAGCTATCATGTGTGTCAAGTTACATGCTAAGATGCAGAAAATCCCAGTAACTTTATAGTTTTAAGGTCAGAATCTTTGTTTCTTTTAGGTGCTGAGATTTTATAAAATTTTCTCATAACAAAAAATCGTAATAAATTGCTTGGTAGGGATTTTATATTGTGTGCATATAAAGAGAATTAAAATTATTCATATGATATTTAAACTTCAAATATCATAAACAAATTAAGCTTCAAATAGTGAGATAATGAAGTTAGCTTATTTCAGAATTTGAATTTCCAAATAGTATAAGAACAGACTTATCTTCCTGTGGCTGATTTTGGAAAACATTGAATTAAAAGAATCGATGAAAAATGTTCTGAAATTGGTCCTATTTGATAATAATTCCTACAGACTTGCTAGCATTTTCTGAATGGACTTATAATAGCAGAGTCCAATGTGTAAGACCATTGTTGTATTACCAGTGTTGTATTACTATCAACTGTTTTGTATATTTTAAATTATCTTTTTAATTGAAAGATAAGTACATCAGTTTTTTCTTCTTCATTTCTTCCCTTCAGACTTTCTCAGATACCATTCTTCCAACAGTTTCCATTTCCCCCTCAACTCTCAAGCTAAAAGCCTCTCTTTCTATGATTATTGTTACATACATGTATACATAGATATCCATGTGTAAGTTCATGCATGCACATGCACAAATACATACATTATATGCAAATTCAATATGTTAAATCAGGTTTTTGGGGTTTTTTTTTGTATTCTGACTGTTGCAGTCATTCTGCTCCCTCTCCTTACAATGTCCCCTGATCCTGAGATACAGGAATTGTGATATAGATGTATCCATTGGGGTTAGGATCTTCATTGTGTTTAGTTGTGGTTTTCTATAATGGTCATCATTTGTTGTAAAGAGGGGCTCTGTTGATAAAGGGTAATAGCTTGTCTAGCTTTCCAACGCTGAGCATAACTTCCCTCTCATTGAGCGGGTCTTAAGTCCAATTAGACAACTGTTGTTTACTACTAACTTATGAGTGCCACTTATTGCAACCTTATTAATATTTTGCCATTCTCATCGTTGCGGTTCATAGGTGTTACAGCTAGGTTGAACTATTTGTTTCCCTCCTTTGGCAGCTTGCATCTATTTTCTGAAACCATGGGAGCTAGACCACCGCAGAGGCTTCTAGGTCAAATCAGCTCAAATTAACTGACTCCAGTGTCCTAAGTGTGTGGGATCTTAAGCAATAGGGCCTCATCCTCAATCCTTAAGATGCAATCAAGGGCTATAGCAATAGTTTATACTGTCTGGGGAATCATCTGGAGTACACTGTCTAATCATTTGAAAGGAGGTTTCTTGTGCCTGGTAATATGATTTTTGTTAGTCTATATTACTTATTAGACTTGTCATCCCAAGTGGCTTAACTTCCTCAAAAACGTGTGTGTGCTCAACACACACACACACACACACACACACACACACACATGTATGAATATGCATTTATGTGTGCACACATACTTTTATACATTGTATGTAATTTAGATAACTATAAAATGCTATGCTTCCTTGATGCTTTATTGAATAACCTTGATGCTATTTATTCCTGTACTTTCTCTTCAGTGCTAACCTCCCTCCTTCGCAGTTGGAGACCCCTCCCATTTTTATGCTTCCCAATTCATATCTCTTGTATCTTACTAATTCTCCCCTAAGCTACTCCCATCATTGGTCTCTGTATAATTTCCTGGTTTCTGTAGTTGCTTCATGTTTTATACTCCCATCTGCAGATTTGGAGCTAGGAACTATGGATAAGAAAGAACACAGGGCATTTGAGTTTCCATGTCACCTTATTCAATACAATCTCTGCTAGGGCCATCCATTGACCTAGAACTTTTATGATTCCATTTTTCTTTACAAATTAATAGTATTACATTGTGTATATAATATCATTTTCATTTTCCTTTTCTCTCTTGAGAGACGTTTAGGTTGTTTCATTCCCTGTCTATGTGACTAAGACAACAGTGGACATTTCTGACCAAGTATCTGTGCAGTAGGGTGCCAATTCCTGAATATGCTGAGGAGTAGTATGGATCATATGTTACAGCTTTATTTAGCTTTTGGGGCATTCTCCACATGGGGTTTCAGAGTGGCTGAAGTAGTTTTAAGACCCATGAACAGTTAATGAAGGTTCCTTTTTCCCCACATTTTCTCCAGCATTTGTCAGCTGTTTTGTTGATCTTTGTCATTCTGCCTGAGGTAAGATGAAATCTCAAAATTGTTTTGATTTATATTTCCCTAATTGCTAGGGAAGATGAACACATTTCTGAGAAATTCAGCTTTAATGATAAGGACTACCTTAAAATGAAATATGAAAAAAATGTATTGCAAGCAAATGGGATCAAGAAGCAAGCAAAAATTGCCATCTGACTATCTGACAAAAAGACTTCAAACTAAAACTAATCAAAAGAGACAAAGAAGAACCTGCCATTATTGACAAGTATCAATTAATCATGTAATTGGGAAAAAACACAATACTTAACATATTTGCCCCAAATCCTAGTGCACCCAACTTCATAAAAAGCATACTAATGAAATTAAATGCATAGACTATCAAAAATCCAATAGTAATCAGTGATTTCAATACCTCAGTTTCTCCAAAAGATAGGTCATCTAGATAAAGAAATAAAGAAACCTCAGAATTAAACAATATTTTTCCATCAAATGGACCTAGCAGATCTATAAATAACATTCCACCCAAACACTACAGAATATACATTCTACTCAACAGCGTATAAAAGCTTCTATAAAATTGAATACATGCTGGGCTGGAGAGATATAGTGAATGAATGAGTGAAATTTACGCCCTGGCAATGCGGAAGCATGCATCAACAGCGCGTATATGGCGGTTCTCTCAAACTTGTTCATATTGGGTTTTATGGTCTGTTGATGAAGTTGACTGATCAGGTTTCTCCACAAGAGGGCACCAGATCTCATTACAGATGGTTGTGAGACACCGTGTGGTTGCTGAGAAATAAACTAAGGACCTTTGAAGAGACGGCTCAACCGTTAAAGGCTAGACTCATAACCAAAAATATAAAACTGAGTACATGCTGGGACACAAAGCATTTAGTAAATAAAATAAAAATAATCCCATGTGTCCTATCTGACCATTGTCCAATAAAATTTAAAATCAACAATAAACTAATCTCTAGTAAGAACATTATCTCACAGACATTAAACAGCTAGTCACTGAATGATGAATGGGTTTGAGAAGTAAAAATAATCATGGAACTAAATAAAAAATGAAAATGCAATTCAACAATACAGTAAAGTCTCTGGGACACATTAAAAGCAGTTCTAAGAGTGAAGTTTACAACCCTAAAATGCCTACATAAAAAAAATCAAAAAGAACACAAATAAATGTCTTAATGATGCATCTCAAGAATTTGGAAAAGCACATAGAAACCAAGAACAGTGGAGGGCAAGAAACAATAAAAGTCAACCCAAAAAAATGATAAAATAAAAATGAAGATAGCAATGAAAAGAATCAATAAATGTAAGATCTAGTTCTTTGAGAAGATAAAAAAGATCAACAGATACCTGGTCCAACTAATAGAAAGAAAGAGGAGATCCAAATTAACATAATTAGAAATAAGCACAGAAGCTTTACAACAGACATCAAAGAAATATAGAATATTATAAGAGAATGTTTCACTCTATTATGTTGTAAAATGTAAAAGAAATGGATGATGGATTTCTTGATTTATCCAAACTAACAAACACACACACATACATACAAATGAACATAAAAATTAAACATAGACTATTAGGGATAGGAAAGGTGATAAAATGAGCAAGGGATTATGAAATGATAATGGGATGATTATTACCAAACTATGTTATGTGCATGTATAAAAATGTCACAATAAAATACATTGGCTTTTATAAGTAATATACATTTAGAAAATGATATATGCAAGATATTTTTATTTAACCTGTAGTTGTTAATTACTACTGTAATTCCTATTTTGAAGCAAGAAGAAGTAAAGTTTTCAGATGTGTTCACTCATTTAAAGGCACAAATTTCAGTGACTTATAGATATTTTTTAAAAAATTATGTATGGGCACTTTGCCTATATGTATGTCTCACACTACATGAGTTCTTGGTGTTCACAGAGTCAGAAAAGTGAATAGGATTCTCTGGAACTGGAGTTTCAGATGAATGCTAGTTGCCAAGTTGACTCTGGGAATCAAACCCAAGTCCTCTGGAAGAGTAATCAGTGCTCTTAACCACTGCATCTCTCCAGCCCAATCTCCAAGTGTAGGTTTGTTGTTGAGTCCTGGCTTTTTCTGATATTTTTTATGAGAATAGAAAAATTTACCTCTAGTAGGACCCAAATACAAGCACCAAAAAATAAATTATCCCCTAAAAGGGTTCCTTGTTACCTTTCACTTAACCATAATAGGAAAATTACTGGTTTTTATTTGTGTCATTGTTAAAGAAATTAAAACATAAAAAAATCAGCCCCTTAGATTGATATTGTATAATGTCTTTAAAATGTATAATCACATGTCCTATATTATTACAATGATTTATTTCTGTAGTAGAAAAATCCTGATAAGATGAAATAGTACCTTTAAATGCCACCTATTATTACTGGGAAAAATATATATTCATATTCTGAACACTATAGTTTTAAAATTGATGCTTGATTTTACTTAATGGACAAATTCTTGGTCACTTGGCCAGAATTTATTGATTTGTTGTTAAAGTTCTTTCTCTGCTCCTTTTATAATTAGGATCAAGCATAGTCATAGAATTATGGGCTCTATTGGAAGCTATTTATTGAGGAAACAGATATGGTGAGGTCTTTCCTTTTGTTTTAAATTGACTCTTACGTCTCATATAACAATTTCTCTTAATTGGATGGTTAAATCTTGGTATTATTTATTTTAGTCCAATACATGGTAAGGATTACCACATTTATTTTAAGCTAAATATATGCCTCAATTTTTCTATATTTTGAAAACAAAATAAATTTTAGTTTTTATAAAGGATAAAGATTATTTTATCAATTCAAAACAATAGGGGTTTATTTTATTTTATGACTTAAATTTTCAAATTAGCATATAAAATGATGGGCTTTAGGACAGCATTTTGTCAATACTTTATTCTTATTCACCTCCCTCCCACTGAGTTCCCTTCTATGGCTTTCTCACTTATAACCTTTCTTCCCCCAAGTAAACCTCTCTTCTTTATTTCACGAGTTATATATATATATATTTTTTTGGCTTTTCGAGACAGGGTTTCTCTGTGGCTTTGGAGCCTGTCCTGGAACTAGCTCTGTAGACCAGGCTGGTCTCGAACTCACAGAGATCCGCCTGCCTCTGCCTCCCAAGTGCTGGGATTAAAGGCGTGCGCCACCACCGCCCGGCAAGTTATATTATTTTATCTTTCCGTCTACATCCCTCCCTTAAGGTGTCTTCTTTTAATCTCACAGTCCCTTTCTACTTGCATGGTCTACCCACCCTCTCCCTGCCCCCAACACACACTCACTTAAATCTCAGATCCACATAGAATCATAAATATGCAGTATTTGTCTTTCTGAGCCTGGCTAATTTCACTTAACATAATGCTCACTAAATCTATGCATTTTAATGAAAATATCTTGATTTCATTTTTCCTTAAGCTGCTGAAAAAATACATTGTTTATGTGCACCATGATTTTTTTCATCTGCTGACGTACATCTAGGTGAGGTCCATTTCTTAGCTATTGTGAATAGTGCATCAGTAACCATGGATGTGCAAGTATATCTATCATATGTTGACTTACAGTCCATCTTGCATATACCTAGGGATGTTATAGACAATTTCCAGGTTCCAAAATTAAGGAAGAAAAGTTAACAGTATTCCTATATATCAATAAAAACATACTGTAAAAGAAATTAAAGAGATAATTACATTCACAGTAGGTATCTAAAGAATAAAATACCTGCAAATAAATATAACTAAGGAAACAAAAATTTTCTACAAGATAAACTTAAAGGCAACAAAGAAAGAAAATGAGGAAGAAACTAGAAGAATATAAAGACCTCCCTTATAGATCTGAGGAATACAATGAAAATGACCAGCGTACCAACAGCAATATAGAGATTCAAAGATATCCTAATAAAAATACCAAATCTATTATTCACAGTCATAAAAAGTCAAATTTATATGAAAATGCAAATGACCAAGAATTGCAAAGCAATCCTGAACAAAGAGAATTTTACAGAATATATCACTGTACTTGACTTCAAGTTATACTATTGAGTTATTCTAACACAAATAGGATGGGACTGGCATAAAAGTGGACTCACAGATCAGTGTAAAGCTAAATCCCTATATTTCACCTAGTACAAACTCAACTCCAAATAGTTCAAAGACCTCAACCTAATACATGAGATAACATGAAGCTGCCAGAGACAAAGTGAAGTACATTTCAGCTTATAAAAACAAGTAAGAACATTTCAGAATAGAACTCTGGTGGCACAGGGGGGGGAGGCCAACAAGGGAAGAGGTACATTATGTAATTATAATCTCAAAAGAATAAAAAAAATAAATAGAAATAATATTGCTAAATCATTTATTTAAATCATAGCAAAATAAAAAAGGGGGTGTGTAAAAGTTAAAAACAGCAAGTGTTGTAGCAGCTTTTTTTCTAGAGTCTTAAAATATAGAAACTGTCAGGGGCCTTGGTAATTTAAATTCAAGCTCTGTGACTTAAGGTTATTCCTTGTTCTCTGGACCCCCAGGGTAGCTTAGTTTTAAACAATACAATCACTCTCAAGATGCTGTCTGGCAGCTGCCCTCAGACTCAAATCCTTAGGAGCTTCTTCTCCACTCCTGTGTTCTCTGGGGGAATCAGCTTCACCGAAACCTGCAGCTGGATTTCAGGCTTGTAAAGGCTTGTACTGACGGTAGGGCTGCAAGTCTATTTTCATGAGGCTCACCTTTTGAATGTTCCTCTGCTTTCTCTTCCCCTCTTAGAGATCTGGGCTGGTGGAACAATGTGTAGCTTAGCTTCTTTTTAATATATCAGCTGCCATTTGCTGGAGCCCTTTCAGTTGCTCTTATACCCAACTTTATGAATTTCAGTTACCTATCATTCTCTCTGGAATAGAGCCTATTTGTTCTTATACTGACTCTTCTTAACTGGGTCACATGGAAGCAGCTCCCAGGCCATATCTTACCCAGAAGTTCACTCTTAATGCTGTTTTTAAAGACCATATTTAATGACCATCACTATCCTAAATTATCATCAAACTCTTCAGTGCCTCTTAGCAAGCTCTTTTTAGCCTTAAGAGAATTCACTGTAGCATTACATTTAAAACCTTTGCTAAACCAGTATAACTCAGAACAGTGAAACTCAACTTTCAAGGCCGATTTTGCCATTAGGTTGTTACAGTATAATCAAGGAAACCACAGGCCATTTCCCACTCTCCATTTTGGAGGTATAGAGGTAGTTATTTTCCCAACACTATTACATAGATTATAATCATACTTTCTCTAAAAGGTTTGCTTCAAGTGTGACAGTTTGGAAGCAATTTTAATTCTTAGTCTGAATGACCTCTCTGTCTTCATGTAAAAAAAAACGTTGGTTGAATTATAGATTTCATGTGAGCCATAAGATATTTTGTCATTAGCAATCTGATGCTTTTATATGTTTTTTTCTTTTCCTATATCTGGATATTCAACTGTAGCAAATTGAAAATCTTTACAAACCTCTGTCAAATTTCCAATTCTCTCTAGAATTCTTAAATGACAAATTTTAACCTGAGGCCCCTCACTTACCCTCTTAAAAGTCCTTACATTGAAATTGGTAAATAAAGGACCCCAATGCCATCATATCAAATCTCTATCTTGTCACTTTGTACTAACTCTGCATTCTCTTCTATCTGCAATGTAAGAGTTCTTCATTTATTACATTCATGTTCTTACCTCCACTCTTATTCTGCTTTTATAAGAATTTTACTTCGTATCTCATCATGTTTATCGGCAAGGTTAATTTGTGATATATGAAGTAGGGACTGTTTTCTGCCTCTCTTATTTTATTCTCTGATGTGGCAGTTTTGCTATAGGGGCCCTTTGCAATTACAGATTGTGGCTCTCTTAACCAAGGCCAGATTTGTGTATACAGCAAATAAATTACTGAAGGATTAACAACTGATTATTTCAGAAAAATTAACCATTGGACTTCGTAAGAAATAATTATATTTTTATTTGAAAATGTAAAAAGTGTGAAAAACCAAAACTTCAATTAAGAAATCTGAAAAAAAGAAAGGCTTTGGAGATGACACTTGCTACTGTAGTTGTTTTCTTTTTCCTTTTCCTTTTTCTTTTTACTCTTTGTGGTCCCACCACCCAGCTCCCAAATAAATACACAGAGACACATTCCTAATGTATGAATGCCTGGACTTAACTTGGCTTGTTTCTAGTCAGCTTTTCTAACATAAATTATCCCATTTCTCTTTAATTACATTTTGCCTCTGTGCTTTTACTTTTCTTCTATACATCTTTCTTTCCTTCTTACTCCATGGCTAGCTGTATGACTGGGTGGCCGGTCCTTGCTATTCTCGCCTTCTCCTTTTCTTGCTTCTTTCCTTTTCCCTGGATCTTTCCTCCTACTTATTCTCTCCACATGCCAGCCCTTCATAGCCTTTCTCCTACCTAACTATTGGCTGTTCAGCTCTTTATTAGACTCGTCAGGTGCTTGAGGCAGGAAAAGTAACGTAGGTTCACAGAGTTAAACAAATGCAACATAAAAAAATGCAAGAGATCTTTGCATCATTAAACAAATATTTCACAGCATAAATGAATGTAACACATCTTAAACTAATATTTCACAACATGCTGCTCTTGCAGAGGACCCAGGTTCACTTCCCAGCACCCACATGGTGACTCAAAACTGTCAGTAACTCTATATTCATGGTATTTAATGACCCTGTTAGGGCTTCTCAGACACCAAATATGAATGTGGTGCATGTACATATATTCAGACGCATTCACATAAAATAAAAATTCAACATTTTAAAAAGTAAGTCCATAAAAATTAAATTTCAGCCATTAATGAGGAAGGCAGTTTGTGATATGTATGCTTTCTCAATTCCTCTTGAAACTACACCAAGTAAACAAGTGTCTATTTCAACTAATTTAAAATTGGCCCCTCTCACCAGCTGTAAATGTGCCACAATTGAGTATTTATAAAATTTTTTGGTAGATGTTAAATATCTATCTGGTGGAATTTGAGACAGTACTTTCTGGTGCTCTTGTTTGCTTTTAAGCAATATTTTATTAATTCTTTGAGAATTTCATAAAACATTTTTTTATTTTATTGAGCTCTACATTTTTTCTCTGCTCCCCTCCTTGTCTCTACCCTCTCCCCTTCAACCCTCCCCCAAGGTCTCCATTCTCCCAATTTACTCAGGAGATCTTGTCTTTTTCTATTTCCCATGTAGATTAGATCTATGTAAGTCTCTCTTAGTGTTCTCATTGTTGTCTAAGTTCTCTGGGATTGTGGTTTGTAAGCTGGTTTTCTTTGCTTTATGTTTAAAAAACATATTTTGATCAAATTCACCACTCCCCCAAAATCCTCCATTATCCATCCCCACCTTTCCACAGAAAATCAGTTATTTATGTTAAGTCCAGCAAGTTCAATTTGTGATTTCCAAATACTCTTGGGGTGGAGGGCTGTCTTTTTTTAAATTTTATTTATTTATTAAAGATTTCTGTCTCTTTGGAGGGATGTCTTTAAGTGTTATTTATCAACTAGGGTCATACTATCTAAGACAACTGATTCCTCCTTTCACAAACAGCTATCAATTGCCAATATCACCTTAGCTAGGGGTTGGGCTTCATGCCTACCCTCGCCCTATGCTGGGATTTTGTCTTGATTAACTTGTGAGTGTCTTCTTCTTGCTGCCATGATCACTGTGGGTAGATGTATGCCAGTGCCTTATTATGGTCAAGAATGAGTGTTTCTTTAGTTATGCACTACCTTTTGATCTTACAATCTCTTCACCAGTTCCTCCACAATGATCCTTGAGCTTCGGCAGGTGAGGTGTGATATAGATGTCCCATTTCAGGCTGAGCATTCTGCAGTCTTTAGTGTCTACACATTGACTGATCATGGGTCTCTATGCTAATTGCTACCTACTGCAAGATGAAGTTTTACTGATGGGGGAAGAGCACTAATTTGTGGATATAAGAATAAGTCACTAAGAGTTGGTTCTATACTGTGTCTGTTTAGTAGAATAATGGTAGTGTGTTCTCCCTTTGGGCCTTTTGTCTAATTAGCCACAATATTTTGAACCTGATAATGGTATCAAGTATGGTTTTCATTCTGTGGATCATACATTAAATCCAATCAGAAAGTATTTGGTAGCTCCCATATTATTCATGTTACTCATGCACCAGTGGGCATATATTGCCATGGATCTCATTATTATTAGGACATCTTTGAGACTGGAGTTTGTATTAAATCAATTTTTGTATTGTGTGATTCTTTTAGACAAAGTATCACATAGCCAAGGCTGACATATTCCCAGCAGAAGGTCTTTAATGTCAATTTATTGACATTTCTTGAAGATGGTACTATACTATCCACTATGTAAACTAAAGTGGTGTATAACACGTATTAGTAGGTTTTAGGCTAGACTATTACTTCTCTTTTTTTAGGCATAATCTTTAGATTACTTAGGGAATCTAGAGTTTAAAACAGAGCCACGGTAGTTTCTTTTTTTTTATTGAGAAAAAGAAAAAAAAAGTTTCTGCCTCCTCCCAGCCTCCCATTTCCCTCCCCCTCCTCCCACTCTTCTCCCCCTCCTCCC